>NC_061122.1:65250632-65413067 GCF_002878395.1 Capsicum annuum | reverse complement strand
GAGATACTCGTATTTCAACTATGAGAGGTAGGGGTTCTAGCAGAGGTATGAGAGGAAGAGGTAGTGGAGCCCATGGTAAGGGTGTCAAGTGGGCTGGGCCGGGTAAACCCAAAATCGTCCCATGAATGTTAGCAAGGTTGTGGGCCGGTCTGGATCCAGACCTGGTTAATAGGTTGGTCCAGTTCCGGGACCAACAGTAATCTTTTTAAAAACAAACCTGAACAGGACGACTTAACCCAACCCGGTTCAACCCGCCTAAACTCGATCAAAACCGGTTAAAAATTCGGTCAAAATCGGTCAAAAACCAAAAAAAAAAATCTTCAATATATATAATATATACCCACCTATATATATTTCAAATACTTTAAACAATATATGTACACTATCTATATAGTATATACTATATTAGAATTTAATAAAATATATACACATATATATAATTACACATGTAATCGTGTATACGACTATGCGTTAGTTAAATATATATATATATATTACTCTAAATAAAACATATTCTACAAGATATATACTACAATACAATGATATATATAATAATTTATAAAACATATACACATGAATACGTTAAATACATACGGCTATAGAAGATATATACACATATATACGTACCATTCAATATATATGTACTACGTTAAATAAAATATACTACAATATATATAATACAATATATACACACACAAACTATATAGTTATATACTAATTTATAAAACATATACACATGTATACGTTAAATATATACGTCTATAGAAGATATATACACATATATACGTACCATTCAATATATATATATACTACTTTAAATAAAATATACTACAATATATATATACACACACTATATATATAGTTATACACTAATTTTTAAAACATATACACATGTATACGTTAAACATAGACGTCTATAGAAGATATATACACATATATACGTATCATTCAATATATACGTACTACTTTAAATAAAATATAATACAATAAATCTATACTACAATATATACGCACACTATATATATAGTTATACACAATTTTATAAAATATATACACATATATACATTAAATATATATATATGTTTATAGATGATATATACACATATATATATGTACCATTCAATATGTATGTACTACTTTAAATAAAATATACTACAATATATACACATATATATGTACCATTCAATATATATGTACTACTTTAAATAAAATATACTATAATATATATATACTACAATATATATATACTACAATATATACACACACTATAATAAAGTTATACACTAATTTATAAAACATATACACATGTATACGTTAAACATATACGTTTATAGATAAATATACACATATATATGTACCATTCAATATATACGTACTACTTTAAATAAAATATACTACAATATAGAAATACTACAATATACACACACTATATATACAGTTATACACTAATTTATAAAATATATACGCATTTATACGTTAAATATATATGTCTATAGAAGATATATACACATATATACGTACCATTCAATATAGACGTACTTAATTTAAATAAAATATACTAAAATATATATATACTACAATAAATACACACACACTATATATATAGTTATAAACTAATTTATAAAACATATACACATGTATACGTTAAATATATACGTCTATAGAAGATATAGACACATATATATGTACCATTCAATTTATATGTACTACTTTAAATAAAATATGCTACAATATATATATATATATATATACAACAATATATATACACACTATATATATAGTTATACACTAATTTATAAAACATATACACATGCATACGTACCATTCAATATATACGTACACATATTAAATATATGTACTTTCTTAAATAAAACATATGCTACTTAATATAATACTTTATAGTAAATCAGTAATATATTAAAACTAAGTATTTAATTTGAACTAAAATTTCAATTTAAATCATTAAATGGAATAAAGTAAGGACTAAGGAGTGAATGAATGTTGAATTTTATTTATTGCAAAATGATCCAAAATTTATAATTTACATGGATGAAAAATCTACAAAATTTGCATCATCTTTTCTAACTCATTCATGTTAATATTAACGGGAACTTGCATAGGATAGTCAAAGTCAATGGAGGCAAAACCATGCATTGGACTTGATTCTGCTGAGTTCTCCCGTGAAGTCATAATTTTTCAAGTCTCTGTTTGTCGTTCGGCTCCGCCTCCATTCCTTGTTTTCTTCGTTCTTCTCTAAGCCAATCTCTAAGGCAAACTAGAACATTCATTACATTGCTTCCCAATGAATTTCGGTTGTCTCCAAGCTGCTGTCATCCCTGACTAAAAGTGTTCTTCGATACAATGGTTGACATTGGAACATTCAGTATATCTCTAGCTAATCTTGAAAGCACGGGATATTGTGCTTCATTATTCCTCGACCAATCCAACATGTTGATCCATCGTCTGCGATCCTCTAGCGGCAATCGGAGATAATACTTCAGCTCTTCCCGATAAGTTGATGTGTAAGCTCCTTCGTCAACACTGTTTCAACAAGGTAAATCATAAAAGTGATCAGGAAAACCACTATGTACCGGCCTTTTAGAAGATGATGGCTCCTCGGGAGAACGAGGAGCTACAGTTGGAGTGATATTTGTCGGCACAGCTAAATCAACTAAATCAGCATAGTTGTTATATAATTTATCTATGTAAGCGTTCGCATCGGTCATAGCCGTCCAGAAATCAGGTTTTTCTTGTTCTTCATCATCAGAATCATTGTTAGTATTTATTTCTAAGTTAGCATAAATAAGAGTACTAAAGTGGCACATAGTATTATATTTCATGCACGGATTTAGCATAGCATCAACCAAGTAAATAAGGGAAATCAGAAAAAAATATTTTTTAAATTTAGCAAACATGGCACCAACAGCTTCTTTGTAACCTTCTTTATTTTTATATTCTTTGAGAAAATAAAAAATATCGGCTATATATGCTAAAATATTACAAATAGTAGGATAATAAGCACCGAAAAATTCAACCGTAGCTATATAAAAATTTTCCAAGAACTTAATAAGATCATTAATTACAGTCCAGTCAGAATCATGTAGCATGCAGGGGGCAGAATCAGCAAACGAACCACAATGTTGGTTAAAAGATAATGTAATAGAAACTCTATATTTATAACAAGTTTTGAAAAAATCATACATAGTATTCCATCTAGTATCACATTCTTAAGGCATCAATATCGATGCAAGTTCACTTTGTTCACATTTAAGTTTAGAGTCGTTAATTCTTCTTCTACGATTATTTTCTTGAATAAAACCAATGCCAAGTCAAATTTTTTCAATATAAAGTTCAAAAACTCAAGACCATCTCTTACAATTAAATTATATATGTGACAAGCATATTTAACATAAAAAATTTCAGTTAATGGCAGAGATAGCTTAGATTTTAACTTTGTTATAGCAGTCTTGTTGTTAAAAGCATTATCAAAAGCAATACATAAAATTTTATTTTTAATACCATAAAATTCTGCAACTTTAGCAATAAAATCTTCAGTATGTTTACGATCTTCATCATATAAAAAAGCAAAAATACATTTTTGCATAACAAAATTAATATCTACCCAGTGACAAGTAATGATTAAATAATCATTTTTATTTACTGCACGATCAAGATCAGAAGTTAGAGACATTCTACATTGAATATTTTTTAACAATGTTGATAAATAAAAATAATATTGTGAATGAAGTCTAAAAATATCGTCCCTACAAGTAGTTCTTGGAATACCATTAAACATAAGATTATAAATTGCTTGAATATAATGAATAAAGGCATCAAAAGAAGGAAAACTAAAAGGAAAACAACCCACAACTACCATTTTAGCTATTTCTTCCCGGTCCCTCAATTTATTATACTTCTTCATTACTTGATCGGTTGTTGGGTCCATTTTAGTTTGCGTTGGCCCACCAACATCTGCACCACCTTGTGCAATATTTTACTCTCTTTCGTGATTATCACTTATATGTCTCATTAACGTACCCGTACCCCCTTGCTTACCTTCTCTTTTATGCTTATATATTTGTTGATAAATATTGCATTGCACCTCAATATCTGATATACGTTTAAAAAATTATCATGCAATACTAGTTGGTTTACGAGCTCATGGGGCACGGGGAGGACGGGAAGGGAGATTAACCGATTCTAATCTAACGTTAGCATTTCCTACTGCGAGTGTCTCACCAATACTTTCATCATCTTTGTCTAAATTAATCGCATCTATTTTATTTTCTTCTTCTGTAGCATAATTTTCCTGAGCTTCTACATAATCCATATCGTGGGCACCTACACCTAAAGGTATACCTATTTTTTCCTCAAAAGGTTGACTAAGCAGTGCCAGAGGCACACAGGTATATCTACTACTTGAACTACCTCTACCGCTAGTAATTTATTTTTTACTACCACTACCACTTTCAAGATAAAAAGATTTAATACCTTTAGTAGCGAGGTTTCTTAATTTATCCATAATATAAATTAAACTAAAAAAATTCAAAATAAACAAATATAATAAAATTAAATATTCAACAATTAATACACTAAATAAAAATTAAACGTAAGATATGGAATGACAATACCAAATTTTAGAAGTATCTGAAGGTTGTGACTTCAGAAACTTTCACTCGTACTTTGAATCTACAAAATTAAAAAATTAAAGTGAGCACTTTAGGAAATATATAGAATATTTGAGAATTGAAAATTGAGATTTGAGAGAGAATAAAATTTGAGAGAATGAAAAATTGTGTGAAAAATAATTTGAAAGTGTAGGGTATATATAGGAAATTTTTTGGGATTAAAAAAATATTTTCAATGAAAAGAATTTTTTTTTAAAGTGAGCATTTAGCTGTTTTGGTCTCCCAACGATCATATAGTCGTTGGGCCCAACAGCTATAATGGCCCAAATGGCCATTTTTAGAATTTGGCCATTTTAAAAAAAATTGTGTTATCCCGGTCGGGCCAATTAACCAGCTGGCCTGGACCGGTTTTGGTCTGGGTCGGGTTAACCGAACCCCAAAAAAATAACCCAACCCGAGACTCGATACCCTATAGCCCATGGGCTGATCGAGCTGGGTCAAATTGGGCTAGGTTAGTATGGTGGGTTGGGCTGGGCTGGTTTGGGTTGGGGAAAATTGACCCAATTGACAGTCTTAGCCCATGGTAGTGGTCGTAGGGTAGCTCAGCCAGTTGGTGGTAGTGGATAGTGCTATGCTATACTCGCCAGAGAGGTAGAGGCTTCTGATACTGTGATCATAAGTACTGTCCCCATTTGTTTCAGATTTACATCTATTTTATTTAACCGGAGATAGACTTACTCCTATGTGTCTGCATATTTTGTTTTGGGTTTTGATTTTATTACTGATCCTCTTGCTATGAATATTCATGTATCTACCCGAGTAGAAGATTCTTTAGTGGTGGATCGGGTGTACCGATCTTGTATTATGAGTTTTGTTGGGCGTGAAACTTGGGTAGATTTGCTTATCTTAGATATGGTTGATTTCGACGTCATCTTGGGTATAAATTAGTTGCCTCCTTTTCGTGTTGTCCTAGTTATTATGCTAAGACTATAACTTTAGCCTCACCGAGTGTGCCAAAGATAGCTTGGAAAGGTGCGCTTCATTCGGGTCCTAAGTTGGTTATATCTTATGTTCAGGCTCGTCGATTGGTTGAGAGGGGATGTTTACCATAATTGGCTTATACTTGTGATACTAGTATGGTTTCAACTCCTTCTTTGGATTTTGTTCGTGTTGTCCGTAATTTTATGGATGTGCTCCCTATGGATTTTCTTGGTATAATGATATTGATTTTTAAGCTGGGCACCAAGCCTATTTTTATTCCTCCTTATAAGATGGCCCTAGATGAGTTAAAGAAATTCAAGTATCATTTACACGAGTTGTTGGATAAAGGATTTATCAGACCTAGTGTGTTGACATAGAGTACGCTTGTCTTGTTTGTAAAGAAGAAGAATGGATCCATGTGGATGTGTATCAATTATCCATAGTTGAACAAGGTGACAGTTAAGAATAAGTATCCTCTTTCTCATATTGATGATTTGCTTGATCAGCTTCAGGGTGTCGTTGTGTTTTCGAAGATTAATTTGAAATCCAAGTATCACCAGTTGAGGATTAGAGCTTTAGATATTCCAATGATAGCTTCTCAGACTCGATATGGTCATTATGAGTTCGTAGTCATGTTCTTTGGGTTGACAAATGCCCCAAACGCATTCATGGAGTTGATGAACTAGGTATTTTGGCTGTATCTTGACTCTTTTATTATTGTGTTTATAGATGATATCTTGGTTTATTCCAAGAGTGAGGCCGATCATGAGGAGCATTTGCGGATTGTGCTTCAGATATTAAGAGGTGAGAAGTTGCATGCCAAGTTCTCTAAGTGTGAGTTTTGGTTAGAGTCTATTTCTTTCTTGGGTCATGTGGTGACTAAGAAGGGTATTATGGTTGATCCAGCCAAGATTGCAGCGGTTTATGATTGGGCTAAGTTTATTTTGCCCACTGATGTTTAGAGTACTGTTGGCTTGGCAGGTTATTATCAGCATTTTTTGGAGGGTTTTTCATATATTGTAGCTTCATTAACCAAGTTGACTTAGAAGAAGATTTCCTTTCAATGATCTAATTTTGTGAGGTGAGCTTCCAAAAGCTCAAGAATTTATTAATTTCAGCTTTTATCCTGACTTTTCCCAAGGAGGGTGTGGGTTTTACCATCTTTTTTTATGTTTCAGGTGTTGGGTTAGGTGTTGTGTTGATGTAGAAGGGTAAGGTGATTGTGTATGTTTCTCATCAGTTGAAGCTGCATGAGAAAAATTACCCTACTCATAATTTGGAGTTGTGTACAGTTGTTTTTTCTTTGAAGTTATGTAGGCACTACTTATATGGAGTCCATTGTGAGGTTTTCTCAAATCATTGTATCCTTTAGTACTTCTTCACCCAGCGAGATCTTAATATGAGGCAGTGACATTGGCTTGAGTTGATTAAGTATTATGACTTGACTATTCTACATCATTCGAGCAAGGCTAATGTGGTTTCACATGCCTTGAGCCAGAAATTAGTTAGCATAGGTATATTGGTGCATCTTTTGAACCAGGAGAGGCCTCTGGCCTTAAAGGTTCAGTCTTTATCTAACCAGATAGTTAGGCTTGATATTTCAACACTTGGGCATGCTTTGGCATTTAAGGAGTCTAGGTCTTCTTTGATGGAATAGATTCGAGATCATCAGTTTGATATTATTGGATTGAGGTTTATTCAGGATAAGGTGTTAAATGGTGAGGCTAAGGAAACCTCACTTAATTGATATGAGGTTTTGAGGAATAGAGGCCAAGTTTACATACCGAGAGTGAGTGATTGTATTAGATTGATTTTGGAGGAGGCCTACTGCTATTGGAATTCCATCCATCTATGAGTGACTAAGATGTATCGTGACTTGAGATAGCATTACTAGGGGGTGGTATGAGGAAGGATGTAGCAGACTTTATAGCTAGTTGCCTATGTTGCCAGTAGGTGAAGGTCGGGCATTTGAGACCTGGTGGATTGCTTTGGGGATTACCCATTCATGGGTAAAAGTGGGAACGAATCACTATGGGCTTTATGACCGGATTGCCTCATACTTGTCATGGTTTTGATAGCGTTTGAGTCATCCTGGATCAATTGACTAAGTCTACTCATTTCATTCTGGTCTAGATCTCTTTTGGTGCTGAGAGACTGGCCCGTATCTACATTTATGAGATTACCCATCTTCATGGTATGCCACTGTCTATCATTTTATATCAAGGTTCTATGTTCACATCTCACTTTCAAAAGACTTTTCAGGATAAGTTGGGTACTCATGTTGATCTTAGTACTTTTCACCCCCAAACTGTCAGTCAGTTAGAATAGACTAGTCAGATTTTGGAGGATACGCTCCGTGCTTGTGTGATGGATTTTAGTGGTTAGTAGGAGTAGTATTTACCTTAGTTTACTTTACGCATAATAATAAATACTATTTCAGTATTGATATGGATCCTTTTGAGGCTTTTTATGGTAGGCGTTGTCGCTCTCCAGTGGGTTGGTTTGAGGTTTCTGAGGTTAGGCCTCGAGGTACGGACTTGCTTCGTGAGTCTTTGGGTAGAGTTTCGATCATTCAGGATAGACTTTGAGCGAATTAGAGTAGGGAAAAGTGTTACGAAGCTCATAGTTTTTGTGCCTTGAGATTTGGTATTGGTGATCGTGTTTTACTTCAAGTTTCACCAATAAAAGTTGTGATGAGGTTTGGGAAAAGGGGCAAGCTTAGTCCCAGTATATTGGTCCATTTAAGATTCTTCAGACTGTTGGTGATGTGGCTTATGCGTTAGCCTTGCCCGTAGACTTATCAGTTGTTCATCAAGTTTTTCATGTTTCCATGTTTCACCATTACATTTTGGATAGGTCCCATGTAATTTGTTAGGAGTCGGTTCAGTTAGAGGAGAGATTGTCTTTTGTTGAGGAGCCGGTCTCCATATTGGCTAGGGATGTTTGATGATTTTTCTCTAAATTTATTCTTATAGTTAAGGCCCAGTGGAGGCATCAACCTATATATGAGGCTACTAGGGAGGTCGAGTTGATATGCGTAGTTTTTATCCCCAACATTTTACTGATTCGAGTATTTCTCTTGCCTTAAGTTCAAGGACAAACTAGATTTTTAGTGGTGGATGATGTAACGACTCAAACTTTGATAATTATGTGAAATATGTGTTTTTGTATGATATAATCATTTCACCCCTCCCAGTGGTTGTGTTGTGGTGTTTCTAGGGTGTGGAAATGATTGGCATGGTTTCTGATACATTTTAGTGTGTTTTATGCAATATTGTGATTTTTGGTAGCTTTGAGAGCCTTATAGTTAACTTCAGTCAACATCTTTTGATTTGTGCATCGGATGACAAAATAAACTGTGCCAGCAGATTCAGAACATCATTTTAGGGTGGTAACATGGTTGGTATGATTTTATGGCTTTTAAATCTCATTTGGACCTTTGATTCGGAAAGTTGTGAATTTGAGTTTCGGTGGTCAACTTTGTGAAAATAATATTTTTTCAAAAATATAATATTGTCATTGAATCCGAAGCATCAAATTTGATAGGGTAGCATAGTTTGTTTGTGTTCACAAAATTTCAAATGAATCCCTAGGGGCTCGCAAAGACTTGAAATGCACCAAGTCCTCAGCCGGTGCACCCGCGATCGCGAAGCTAGTATCGCGATAGAGATTGGGCATGTAGGTTAACTGTTGCAATCGCGACACCCTTTCCACGATTTTGATACCCATGTCAGCCAGGTACTGCGACAGCAATACCTAGTTCGCGATCATGAAGCCTGGATATAGAAATACCCATGTTTCGTCGTTTTTTTACCATTTTTGAGCTTGGAGCTTAGGGTTTCGTAATTTTGAGCAACTTTCTCCACTTCTAAGATTGGATAAGCTCCATAACACCTATTTCAATTATTTCCTTCAATCTTTATCATCTATTTCTTATTTTAAACTTGGGTTAAAGTATGAAATTTGGGAATTTTGTCCCGTAAGGCGTAAAAATTATATTTCTCCAATTTAAACCTCGATTTCAAACCTTTTTCACTTGAATGAGTTTCTAACCCTATAATTAGCAGTTTTATCTCAATTTCATCTTTGAAACAACTTCACTTCTTGATTTTTAACTTAATTTTGGGAACTTTTAGCCGATAAAGCTTGAAAATGGTTTTTCTTTGATTTGGACCTCTTTTTTAACTTGTTTTCACTTGGGTTTTCAATTGTAGACTCCTAAAAATATGGAAAATACTTTTTTGAAATAAAGTTATAATTTTATCCTTCTTTATCAAAAATTCATTTTGAGGGTCAGTTTTGACCCCGACTTGATACAAGGCAATATGGGTATCACCGACTTTCTTTTGATGCATAGATTCTATATTTCTATGTTTTAATTAATTTTGGGACCATTTGTGCAGAGTGAGGCTTTAGGATGTAAGGTTTTTGTTCCGTTTTTTATATTTGACGTAGGTTATGGCTTAACTCTTTCAAACTGGGATGAGTAGTTAATTTTGATACAAAAGCATGTTAAGGGTGTAGGAAATAATCAAGAAAAAGGGATATCTTATTGTGTTGTGCCCTTGTGGGGTCTTATATCTGATGTATTTCATAGTCTTGAGATATTATGTGCTATGTGTGACCATGTGGGATCCTATCTAATATTGATAGCGTATATGTATGAAAATAATCATATTTTGTTTGATGAAAAGACTATTGTGTTACCAACTGTGTATTATGATGCGTTCATTCTCTATTGGCATATGAATCATGTTGATTTTCATGGATGGTTGAAAATATTAAATGGATATTTGGCTCACTTGGTTGGTATATTGGTTGGATATGGAAATACTCATTGTGTTTAGTTGTGAGCATTACATCCTTATATTATGTATATTCATGAGACATTGTTACCACTGTAGAATACTAGAAACACTGCCTTTTTCTGACAGAAAATATGACATCTTATAAAACCTTCCACGAGGGATGTACCGGGGAGGAGATATGGATATGGATTGTATACGAGTTAACGAACCCCTCATGGGTTCTACGTGGAAAAGCTTTAGCTCTTTAGGTTTATACGGAGGTTGTACGACAGTTTTAGAGGTTGTGCGATGACCTCGTGCATTACATCATCATCATCATCATTATTTTCATTGTAATTACTTTATTATACTTGTGATGTGAGTATATTTCTGCCTTGACTTGTTACCTATCCATTTATTATATTTTTCTTTACTTGTACTTGATGTTCATATACATGTTGTCCTTTTGTGCTTATTTTTATATGGTATAATGTATACTTGTGGTCCTTTCTGGTGTTTGTTGTATTATATGTGAGTATTATAGAATTGTAAGTGCAAGCGATATGGGCTACTGTTGTGGTACATTTTTTGATTACAGGTAACATGTCCTTAGTGAGTATTTTGTATGCTGTATTATCTACTTTATTCAGTCGACCCATGATACCTATTGAGTACGAGTGGATCGTACTCATTCCCACTGAGCCCTTTCGGTGCAGATCCATGGGCGATATTTGGATCTTTACGAGGTAGCGATGGATTTCATGCATTTGGAGTCTACTACTACCTCTTCTAGTTAAACTATGTTTTTATTACTATTCGGGAACAGACTTATTCCTATGTATTACATTTTTCTTAGTTGTACTAGTAATTCTTACACTGTGACACTTGGTTTTGGGAGTTATGATATTATTGTTTATGCTTCTTTCCGTTTTTGTTATATTGATTATGGTTTGGCTTCATTCTAGGAGCCTTGTCTTGAGTTTTGAATGTGAATTTCTCTTTTGTATCAGTTTGTGTGATGGGCTTACTTATCAGGGTTCGCCATAATAAGTGTCATCCTGACCCTTAAATTTTTGGATTGTGAAAAAATTGTAACTAGAAATTATAGGGAAAAAAAAGAAATTAAAGCATATACGAACACAAAAATCAATGAACTAAAAATTGTGATATTTTGAACTAAAAATTGTGATATTTTTCTTACTCTTTTTTTTCTATGTTGTATCTTTGATGGCTATGAAGTGACATTTGTGTGATTATTGTATTGAGAAAAGGGTGTTATGCTTTAGTAACATTTTCATGAGATCCTGGTGACAGAAGATTTCTCTTGAAAAGAAATAGTTGAAGCAGTAAAGTCTCGTCTGCTATTTATCTTTGGAAAAGATTTATTTAATTTGTTCTTTTCAAAAAACATATTTAGTGAACAAATTTGGACACAATATGTGCATGCCCAAAAATGTACGGATAATTTAGTATATTTTCATTTTCACCTATTTAATACTAATTGTAAAAGAAAAGAAGTAAAGTAGTGGACTAAATGCATCAAACTAATGAAATTCGAAAAAAATAATATTTTTTGAAATTTGGAAATTAGGGCTACATTTGGACACAAATCTAAATTAAGACTATTTTTTGAGTTTTGAAAAATTGAATAATTCTATGTCACAAATAATTTTTTTTTAATTTTATGACGAAATAAGTGGCGGATTGAGGATTTAAGAATCGTGGATGCTTATTTTTTTTTTTTAACATAAGTTGCTAGCAATGACATAGTATAAATGCATAATTATTTAAATACAATATTTAAATAAAAGTAAAACTAAGATTACCAAAAGAGACTGGCAATCTCAAGTTTCATACAAAAAAGACTTTTGGTCACAAGTCCAAATCCAAAAAAAAGACTTCTAATCATAGGACACAAATTACAATTGTGCTCGACGACTTTTCATATTTTGGAAATGATGAATAATAGCATCATTTCTTACAGTCACAAATATCTTGAGATCTACATAGAAAACGACCATTTAAAAATCATCACCTATACTGTTGCGGAGTTCGTATTGATGTAATTCATGAAAGAGAAAGTTCATTCCACAAAAGCAGTAGTAACAGGAAGAAAGAGAGTCGACCTGATAAACAAATAAACAAGAGGTCAAATCTGTTGCAATTCTAATTCTACCAATACTTTAGAAAGATCAATAATTTCCTTCATATTGAAAAATCTCTTATCAGAACCTCAAACATGTGTCATAAAATCATCAAGTTGACAATTGAGATCTCGAATTTAGTTGTTATCAAACTCATTCGGATAATATTCCGTCAACCTCATTATTTTTTAATTATAAAAATTACCAAATGACTTAGATGGATGTAAATAAGTCACACCAAAAAGTAAGTCAGTACTCACAATATCGAGACGATTATTAAGCTCTTGAAGCAGAAAATAACAACACAAAACCTCCCAACACGGAAATAATGAGAACATGTAACCAAGACCTCTATGCATCTACTCATCAGGAATGCAGTGAGCATTCATTTTCGATATCACTATCTCATATTTATCAAAAAAATCATCCCGTAATGGTTTCAATCCACTATCCCTTATCCTTTGCAGTTCTTGCTTGGCAGTATTGAGCAGTCCCAAAGCATTGACAATATCTTAATCCATCTTTAGTAATAAGGAGTTCAAATAATTTTTCATTATTGAAAGTTTCAACATCAAGTGTAGCATAAAAGCAAAATCAAACCCCTTAATCGTATTCTCAGGAGTTTCAGCATTAAGTCTGTCAAGATAGTTTGGACACTCACGTGCAGCATATTCAAGCACATAAAGAATTGATGAAAATGTGTCAATGAAGTTCTCTAATGTCTTATAGTGAGAACCCAAGGAATATCAGATGACCATTGAAGCCCATGTTCTTTATTTAGTGCCCGTCCTGTGTGAACTTTATCAAAATTGAGCAACCCCTCTAACTTTTCAGCTTGATGTTGTCTTAGCAAATTCCTGTGCTTATAAGATCTTCCAATAATACTCAACACATTACTATCTAAAAAATCATTCACATCTATTTTTTATTCACAAGAATCACAAGTGTTTAACTCAATTGGTAAGCAAAAAAATGAGTAGAATATGCAAATGGAGTATCACACAAAATTAAACTCTTAAGACCATTTAGTTCTCCTTGCATGTTGCTAGTACCACCAAAATCTTGTCCACATATTTGGGACGGACTTAATAAGTGATTTGAAAGAAAAGAGTAGATTGACTCCTTCAATCATCGTGTAGATGTATCACTAACATAAACAATATCAATAAATCACTCTATCACTTCACCTTTTCTGTCAATGTATCGCAGAACAAGTGTCATTTGCTCTTTATGTGATACATCTTTTGACTCATCAACTATCCTGAAATAATCACCATCTAAACCTTACGTGATAGCTTTGATTTTTTCTTTTGGACAAGCATCAATAATATTTTTTTGAATTTTTGAAAAACACATCATTTTATTTTTGGTGTATTTTCTAAAATAATGCTCCCATCATTCTAATCCATGTTACCATACCACAACAAAATTTTAATAAATACATCTTTATTTGTAGATGATACACTCTCATCATGACCACGAAATGACAATCTCAATTTCAAAAAAAAAATTGCCACATTAATTGAAGCATCCAAGCGACGATGAGAATCATTTTTTCTTTCTCAGAATGCTTGTCAAAAGATGTGAGAACAGATTGTAATTGATTCATCAAATCAATCATCATGTTGAAACACTTGTTGTGGATGCTATTAACCTCTCCAATATGAGTTTTGAATTTCTCCAAAGCTTTATTCCAACCCTTAAAGTTATTTTGCATAAAAACATCTCCTATTTTTCCACGAACTTCATGCTCATTTTTAAACAAATAGCAACACAAACAATAAGCAACATCTTTTCATATACTGTATTTCAACCACTTGAAATATTGACCTTTCAACCAGCTAGGATGAAACTTACGCATTATTATTTTCTTCTTCTCAAATTAAATTTTCAAAAAAGTGTGATCCTTAGGCTGACAAGGCCCTTTTTGAACATAATATCTTCTAACTTCATTATTAGAATCATATTCTAATATAGGTATTCTTTCTACCAGATCGACTTTTAAATATTCAAATTTATTATTTGAAGGAGTTGTGTCTCTTTGAACTTCTGAAGGAGTGGATGAAGCAATGGGTGGAATAGTAGTACTAGAGTTTGGTTGTCCTTTATTTGATCTAATGACAAACTTACTTGATTCACATAGATTTATGATAATTTCTGCAAAACAGGAGTCAATTAGTACTCCTTACAAGCACAATCATTCTCATATTAAAAAAAATAAATTATGTGCCAACTACAAAAAATTATTGTAAAGAAATTTTTCATATATTTTTGCTTGATTTAATAAGTAGTATCATTGAATTATTTGTTAAATTCAGTGAATAATTAAATTAAATTAAATTTATAACTAAACTTGAGTAGTTAAACCCATTAACTGAAAGTAGCAAAACTCTAATAATATAATAGTCAATAAATTTATATATGAGACTATTATAATAATCAAAATAAACTGTAGAAGATCGGTGAAAAAATTTAAGTCCTTAACTTGTAATGTGTGAGAAAAATAATATCATAGAAAAATTCAAAACAAAACCATGATTTAAATTAACTATAAAGAAAATTAATATACCTGCATTTTGAGATTAATGGATAAAAATAAAATTAAAAAAATGGGAGAAGGAGATATAAATTTGATGCTCGAAGCTTGATTTTTTCGTTTCTGGGGAGAATTACTACTGTTAATAAGAGTGAAGAAGCAGCCAACTCTTCGTCAACATGCCTGCTTCTTCACCTGCTTCAGCTGCTCCATGATTTTACTATATTATCCCTAATTAATTATTTTGAGTTATTTATCTATAAGAAAATTAATAATATTTCATTTTAAAAAAGGTAAAATAGACATTTATGACATGTCTGTTTCAGCTGCTTCAATCGTAGTTTTATTATATCACCTCAAATTAATTATTATAAGTCATCTAGGTATTAAAAAATTAATAATATTTAATAAATAATACAATAGATATAAATGATAAATTAATTCTTGATGTTTTAAATTAACATCTTATATGAGACTCATTTAAAAAAATTCACAATTATCTTTGCTCCATGATTTTACTATATTACCCCTTATTAATTATTGTAAGACATTTACATATAAGAAAATTAATAATATTTAATTAAAAAAAAAAGGTAAAATAGACATTTATGACATGTCTACTTCAGCTGCTTCAACCGTAATTTTACTATATCACCCCTAATTAATTATTATAAGTTATTTAGATATTAATAATTTAATAATATTTAATAAAAATAAAATTAACATAAAATGATAAATTAATTCTTGATGTTTTAAATTAACATGACATCTTATATGAGACTTATTTGATTTTTTTCACAACTATTTTCTTATTGTAATTTTGCTATATCACTTCTAATTAGGAATTATAAGTCATTTAGGACATATCCAATTCGCTACTTCAATCATAAAATTTGATTGACTCTCGAATTTATTTCAGTGCTACTTAAATTGGAATAGAATAAAAAGTATTATAAATCATAATAATTAAATAATTAAATTATTTTAAGAATATAATTGACTATCAATGCCACAAAAATTGGGATAAAGAGGGTAATTTATATTATTTGAAAATTACATAAAAATATTATAAATTACAATAGCTAACAATTTAAAATATTTAAAAACATATTAAGAATCTAATTGATTATCTAAATTATATTTGCGTCATATAAATTCGGGATAGTTTTGGTGCTTTATAATTTGCATGTTTTATTGTTTTAATTTAGTAATTTATTGATCCAAATGATCTTTTTGAATTTAACATGTTTTGAAAATTTAGTACTTTGTTTATTTTAATTTATTTACTTTATTTTGGTAAAATATTAAATATTTAAAAATTCTGCAAAAATAATAATTATAAGTCATAAGTATTAGCATCTTATAACATTTTAAAAACATATAGTAAAAAATATGATTGACTTTTGAAATTCTAATAGTGTCACATAAGTTGCGATAAAGCAAGTAACATAAATTATTTGAAATTAGATTAAAAGATAGTAAAATCACAAAGATTAACAACTTAAAATATTTTAAAAAATATATTAGTAAAAAAAAATTGATTGACTTACTAAATTCTAAAATTGGGATAAAGCGAGTAACATAAATTACTAAATTACATAAAAGATACTATAAATCACAATGATTAGCAATTAAAGTGTTTAAAAATTTGTATTAACAAAAATTTGACTGACACTGCAAATGCTATTTGTGTTATATAAATTAAGATAGCGTAAACAACATATATTGGGCCCGTACTGACATGGGCTACAGTATCTAGTAGTTTAATATTTTGATAGAAGTGGAACACTTATGTTTTTCTTTAACATTTTAAACAGAGTAGGAAAAGTAAAAAAAAAAAGAAAAAAATACAAAAAGTAGCATACTTAAGACTATAATTACAATAAATAGCAACACTTTTGTAAAATTACAGTTTATAGCAAAAATAGCATTATTTCACTCATTAACTAGGCAAGTGCAGGTTTTACTCTCACTACTTTATATTTTTCTATTTTCATTCCACTATTTCACCTCCCCCCAATATAGCCATATCTTTTACCCCTTTTTTTCATCTTATTTTTTTATTATTTTATTTTTTTATTTTATTTTATTTCATTTTGTTATTTCCACTTTCTTTTCTCTCTTCTATTTCTCTTCTTTTTTTTTCTTTTTCATTTTTTTTATTTTTTGTTTTCGTTTTTTTTTCTTTTTCATATTTGAAGATAATTATCTCCATGATCTTCAAGATTTCAATATAAAATATCATTACTGTCTTTCACTTTCTTATATCTCTACCTTTTTTTTTCTTATTAGTTTTTTTTCATCTTATTTTTTATTATTTTATTTTTTATTTTTTATATTTTTCTTCCTACTTTATTTTCTCTCTTCAATTTCTCTTTTTTTTTCCTTTTTCATTTTCTTTTTTGCTTTCTCATATCTTTTTTTTTTCTATTTTCATTTTGTTCTTCTTTTTTCTATTTTATTTTGTTTCATTTTTTTCTTTTAGTTTTATTCTTCTATTTCTCTTTCTTCATTTTTTTTTCTTTTTCACTTATCTTTTTTTTGTTTTTATATTTTTATTTTTTCCCCTTTTTTTTTACTTTTCCATCTCTAACTTTTATTTTGAAATGACAAATATGAATATCACATACACATATTCAAAAAAAATACAAAATAAATAGCCATACAGATCTGGATATGTATTTCAGTACAAAACATACATATGTACTTACGAAATACATATCACATTCATATTAAACAGTAACAAACATAACTATACCATAAGTCTTCATATGTATTTGCGACATACAAAGGTAATTCATATAAAATAAGAATATACATATGGATCAAGTATGTATTCTGTAAATACATATGCAGAGCTATATGTATTTTATACGGTGTTGGATTTGTCACTACTAGAAACTTAAATTTTTTATGGCCAGTGTAATCAAAAAGTGGTCGAAAATTAAGGTAGTTCCAACTACTTTCTGACTGCTTGAAGGTAGTCGGAATATAACTTGTTGGAAAAACATTTTCGACTACTGTAGTCGAAAATTTCCGACTACGTTAGTCGAAAATAGTCGAATATTTAATAAAAATTTATTTAATAATTATAAATATTTTGACTACTGTAATTGAAAATTTAATAAATAATTATTTAAAAATTATAAATATTTCGACTACAGTAGTCTGAAATTTAATAAAAATTATTTAATAATTTTAATGATTTCGAATACTGTAGTCGAAAAATTAATAAATAATTATTTATTAATTATAATCATTCTGACTACTGCAGTCGAAAAATTAATAAATAAATATTTAATAATTATAATTATTTTGACTACTTTAGTCAGAAATTTAATAAATAATTATTTAATAATTATAATTATTTCGACCACTGTAGTCAAAAATTTAATAAATAATTAATTAATAATTATTATTATTCCGACCACTGTAGTCGAAAAATTAGTAAATAATTATTTAATAATTATAATTATTTAATAATTATTATTATTTAATAAATATTTATTTAATAATTATTATATTGCATTAGCTTACACTGCTTTTAGATTATAAACGACATAACTAATGTATTTTTCACAACAGGATCAAACAGGACAAAAATTTATAAATACAACCACTTTAAACCGTTCAAAACAAACATCAAATCAAATAGTTTAAATATCTAAATGTCACAACCAAAAATAAAAACAATAACTACATTCTAATTATCATCAGATTCATTATCTTCCTCGTCATGAAATACTTGCGGCATGTGCTTCTTAACCAACTCCTCCAATTTATCAAAGTTAGAAAACTTAGCATCGGTCGCTGCATATTTCTGCGTCAATTCCACAATTTCCTTTTTCATCGCTTCCATTTCTTTCATAGTTTGCAAAGTAGAAGAGGAACTGGGAAACAATGAAGGACTACTCGGGGATTGGAGATCCCCTGTCCCGTAGGTTCTACCTTTCTTTGGACCACCTACCATAGTTGTCCATATATTATTTAGCTCTGCGGATGATGGTTAGACCATGGTACCATCCTCTAAAGTACGTTGGGTTTGACG
Organism: Capsicum annuum; assembly: GCF_002878395.1. Lineage (NCBI taxonomy): Eukaryota > Viridiplantae > Streptophyta > Magnoliopsida > Solanales > Solanaceae > Capsicum > Capsicum annuum. The sequence continues at coordinate 65,393,943 of NC_061122.1, read as the reverse complement.
TCACTCTTCTATGCTTTTTTGAAATTTTTCTTGAAAGAAAAACTATTTGTTAGTATGTAAACAAGTAAAGTTGAGTAATAATAAAACAATGTATGTAAAATTATTATCTTACATATGCATTCTTAGCACGTGTTTCTACCCAATCTCCTCTTGTACCGTCCTTGTTTTTCTTTCTATGTGTCTCTTCATAGACATCAATAAAAGGGCGCTCTTTTCCCCTATTTTCATATTCCTGCAAAATTTTAGAAAAAGAGATAATGCAAGTTGAGATCCAAACTCTTTTGCAGCTTGAGCTGAAGGTGCTTAATGAAGTCAAATCCTAATTGTAGTATTTAGTAGTTGAAGTCTAAAATGGAGAATTTAATTGTTCTACGCAACTGGATGATAGCATGGTATATAAATGTCTGGCAGTTAGGTATTTGCTTTTGATATTTCTTAAAGATTGGAGAAGGATCAAACAAGAACAGATACATATACAAGAAGGACAGTTGGATATTTAGCACCAGAATGGCTAAAGAATGCACCAATGACACCCAAAGTGGATATTTTCAGTTATGGTGTAATGTTATTAGAGATTACATGTGGCAGAAGGCATATTGAGCTTAGCAGGGTAAAGGAAGAGAGCGAAGATGATGAAGGTGATGATTTACTGCTTGTAAATTGGGTTGCAGGTTGCATAAGAAGTGGTAGAACCGAAAAACTTGCAAGGAATGATCCTGGAGTATTGAACGATGTTAAACGACTTGAAAGATTTGTCAAGTTGGGATTGTGGTGTGTCCATCCTGATCCAATTCTTAGACCTTCAATGAAAATGGTTATGCAAATACTTGAAGGCACAATAGAGGTTGGAGTTCCTCCAATGATGGATTAGTGAATGTTTTCTATTATCAAATCATTGACAGGCAAGAGTATGCAAAGGAACATAAAGAAGTTATTGACTTTTTTTTAACACAATAAGTTAATTTTATGATGAATTTGCTATTTGAATTTTATTGTATAAGGATGGGAGAATGTTGAAGTTCATGTATTGATCCAAAAGAGACTAGCTGAGATAGCAAACCAAAAGAACTCAATCCTTGAAGAGCATATCAGTCATCTTGATGGAGCACTTAAAGAGTGTCTGAGACAGCTTCGACAGGCAAGAGAAGAGCAAGAGCAGAATGTCCAGGTTACTGTAGCAAAGACAAGTTGTGAGTTGGAGTCTAGAAAGTCTGAACTCGAAAATAAGCGTCTTCGGCTCCAGTCTCAACTGCAAAGTTTTAAACCTAAAGACAGTAACATCCAAGATCTTCAGTGTAAGCTTGAATATGTGGAGAACTTAAGCTTGAACTTGTTTCCATGTCCGAGGAGCTTAAACTAATGACATTTCAGAGAGACTTAAGCACTGATGATGCTGAAACAGCTAGCAAACAATATCTGGAGAGTGTCAAGAAGGTTGCTAAGCTTGAAAGTATGAAGACAAGTCCAGGAGTAAGGTCATAGAGTATGTTGAGTATAGAGGATAGAGGTTAGATGCATGCAATGGATCTTTATAAAACCAACAGCTAGTGTGATACAAGATCAAGTTCACAACAAAAGAAACAAGCAACAACAAGAGCAAGAAGATGTCAACAATGCTAGAATCGAAATAGGCCACATACGGCTTCACTAGACTTCAAGATGAACAACAACAAGAGCAAGAAGATGTCAACAATGCTAGTGAATCAAAATAGGCCACACAGGGCATTACTAGACTTCAACATGAACAACAACAAGAGCAACAAGATGTCAACAATGCTAGTGAATCGAAATAGGCCACACACGGCTTCACTAGGCTTCAAGATGAACAATAATAGTAAATCGAAAGATCCACACACGGCTTCACTATGTCATAGTTTAGAACATTGAACTAAACCAAACAAATCAAAAATTTAAGCTAATATTACCAATCTTCATCGATGGGTAGCGAAACTCATCAAACCTCCAGTGTCCAATGATCCACCCATTTGAGATGCTCTATTTGCCTTTGCCTGTTCCCTCTTTGCCCTATATTCAGAAGTATCCCATTTTTCCAAGAACTGAACCCACACATTAGCATTCAGCCAACCAGGTTTTTCCAAGTTCCTCCGGGCCTCATACAAGTGTTCTTTGATCTGTTGAGCTACTTTGAACTTGAAAATGCATTGTATTTCATTATCATGACAAGAATTCCAAGCATACTTTGTCTGCAAAATTGTTTAATAGTTGTAAATTCATCATTGATAGCATACTAAAATGGTAAATTCTTTGATTTTGGCTATACCACAAACTGATTCCACATAAGCACTTTGATGTCAAGTCGAATCTCGTTCCAACTACCCCACGACTCCGTGTAAAATGGTTTAATTATTTCTATAACCATATGTCAGCTGCTATATGCGGGAATGAACCTATAATAAAATTATATTAAATTATCTTATTTTTTGAAAATTTTAAAAATTACGAAAAAACATAAGCTTACTTACCCATTACCATCAGGGGCGATAATCAGTCTCTCGTTGCTGTCATATTCTACTACCTCTTTAAATTTTAGAATATGGGAAGCAACTGTTGTAGCATTAGATATTGCAGCACTATCACAGAGAGCTATGTTGATGTACTGGGACCTCTAATTCTCAATCCAGAAAGGCTAGGTATGGATGATGTTGAAGGTACAAATGAAGAGCTACTATGTAGACTATTATGGGGAGAAGAGGGCTGGAACTGGTGGGGCGGTGGGGGCATGAAAAATGTATTTGGTAGTAAAATAGTTGTCCTTGGAGGAGGAATAATATTTGTAGTAGCTGGTTGAATAGTTGTGGTAATAGGTGGTGGTGGTGGTGTTGTATATTGACCCGTGGGAAGATTATCAGGTCCTTTCTTACCTTTCTTACGATGTCCATTACCATGACCTTTTGATTCCATTGATTTTCTTTATTAACCACCTAAAAAAAACCACAAAATGGAGTTAGTCTGTGTTATGGTGCCTAGATATGTTTCTTAGATCAAATGAAAAACAAGGCTATGAAATTATTCATTGTATATAAGGTTGTGGTACAAAAACAGGAATGATTAAGGTTTGTCTATTCAACTTTTACTCAAAAAACAAATGGCAGGGTTGGATCCCACTGTAGTGATATATTACATATACAGAAAAAGTCTAGCACAAATGATAGTTTCAAGTAAGTCATTTTCACCTTGTACAGAAGGAGGAAGCAGTCTGATTCCATATGATGTAGATAGAACAAGCATACAGATGAGTACAGTGTAATAAGAAAATGCAACAAGACAAGCAAATCATGTTACATAGTTACTGGAACTACAAATATTAACAAAGAAAGGACACTATATTGTCAAGAAAAATAGCAAAAAGCAGCAGCTAAAATACAACTCAAGACCTTGTTACAACACATTACTACTATTAATAAAAACTCAATCCTCGTTGCTTATTTCATAGTCATTCATCAATTCTTTCTCATCACTTATTTCATATTCATTCATTGATTCTTCCTCATCACTTGTTTCATTGTCATCAAGTAACTCTTCCTCGCTTATTTCATTATCATCAATTGGATCTTCCTCATCATTTGCCACAGATTTTCCTTCTCCATAATCATGAACATTCAATGTAAGTTTAGAAGATTCAAATTATTCATATAGGCCTTCGTTATACTGCAATTCACCTGCTAATTCATCATCCACCCTTTCTTTAACACTTTAAATGTCATTTCGATACACTACATTTAATGCATCTTCCACTACAACTCTACCCACAGTCTTTGTTTTTATAACTACCCACCATGCAGATTTATTTTTACACAAAGGATAAGGAGCATAATACACTTGTTTCACATTTTGTGCAATGCCAAATGAATTATAGAGTCCATACTCCCTTGTATGCTTAATTTCAACTATTTTGTACTGAGGGTGCACCTTTGTACCTAACCTAGGCGTAGGATCACACCACTTACACCGAAAGAGAACCAATTTTTTCTTTGGCCAACCAACATGATAATCGAGTTCTAAAATCTCGTGAAGCACACCATAATAATCAACACCACCATCACCTTTCACCCAAACCCCAATATTGTTGGTTTTCTTGCCCTTAGAGAAATATTTTGTATAAAATTTGTACCCATTGACAAAGTACTTAGAAAACTTTCTGACTTTAGCATCAGGTCCCCAAGCTATATCACGTAAAAATTAGCCATTTGGGTCATAATTAAGTAGATTATGAACCTATAAAAAGTTTAAAAAAAGTTAGAATTTAAATATACATGAGATTCAACAAAAGTGTAAATCATGTTAAATATTTAAGTTACACTTACATATTCTCTAAACCACACTAAAAACATAGGATAAACAGCAGCATCCCCGTGTAAAGCCACGAAGTAGCTGTCCGACAAAGTTATGACTTTTGTTAATTAAAGCTCAGATAGACCTTGAATGCTTTTCCTTACTATAAATATACTCACTTATAAAAAGGCTGGACCTCAGGACAATTTAATAATACATGTGTTGTAGCAGACTTAAGCTCCGCCTCATTCAAATATCGAAGTGGACCACTTTTCGGACTTTCTTTATCTGGTTAATTGAATATTGAAAATGATGGTGCCGAAGAATCTGTATTGTCTCCATCATCATGCCTATTAGGTCGGTTTCTCAGACATAGTACATCATGTCCAAAATAATATAAACAAAAATAAGAGGTCTTCTTATCCAAATAAGCCTCACATATTGATCCCTTAATTCGGGATCTGTTTTTATTGGTTCGCTTACATTTGCCAATAGTTCTGCATAGTATGATCTTTTAGATGAAATAATGTTCAATTAAAACATATGAAGTTAAATTTTAAAAGTCAATACCTCTCAAAGGGATATATCTATCGACACTGAACAGGCCCTCCAAGTCGCGTCTCTCGTACAAGGTGAATTGGAAGATGCTCCATAACATCAAAAAAACAGGAGAGAAATTTTTGCCAACTTGTTTAAGGTTAAGTGAATATTTATATCCATCATAGATAGGTTATCCTCCCTTAATGTGTTAGAAAATAAATCTTTGAAAAATAAGCTTATCTCTGTTATGGGCTTCTAAATTCTATCGGGCAATGCACAGAATGCAATAGGCATCAATGACTCCATAAAAATGTGACAGTCATGGCTCTTCATAGAGGTTAACTTTCCTCCTTCATGTCAACACACCTAGAAAAATTTGACGTATATCCATCTGGCATTCTCATATTGTTAACCCAATCACAAATCACTCTTCTATCCTCCAAAGTAAATGTGTAACTGGTCTTAGGCTTCTGAATCTTATTGTTTAAGTATGTCAGGTATAACTCACTGCGCCGACAATACTCCTTTAAGTCCATCCTGGCCTTTAAGTTGTCTTTTATTTTGTTACTTACATCCATCACAGTATTAAACAAGTTGTCAAAGAAGTTTTTCTCAATATGCATGGGATCCAGATTATGAGGCAGAAAATTATCCTTCCAGTAATCTAACTCCCAAAATATGCTTCGTTTAGTCCAGTTATGTATAACACCATAACCAGGTATCTTGGATGGTACAGACTCTGTTACCTTAGGCAGATTCCTCACTCTATCCCAAATTTCTTCTCGCGACAAAATTGGAGGTGGCTCCTCAAAATCAGTCTGTTACCTTAGGCAGATTCCTCACTCTATCCCAAATTTCTTCTCGCGACAAAATTGGTGGTGGCTCCTCAAAATCAGTCTTATTCTTTATAAAATCACTAGTATTTCTCCTAAATTCATGTTGCATTGGCAAGAATCGACGGTGACAGTTAAACTATGAGTTTTTACCCCTATGTTTCAAAGTGAATACTTTTGTGTCTTCCATACAACAAGGACAAGCTAACTTACCCGCAGTCGACCACCCAGACATCATTCCATAAGCAGGAAATTCATTTATAGTCCACATCAAAGTAGCACGCAATCTAAAGTTTTGTTTCATTTATACATCATATGCTTTCACACCTTCATGCCATAATAAGTTCAACTCATCAATCAATGGCTGCAAATATACATCAATCAAAACTTTAGGATTGCGAGGACCTGGAATAATGTAAGTTAGAAATATATACTGACTCGTCATATATATTTCAGGTGGGAGATTATAAGGAGTCACAAACACCAACCAACATGAATATGGTGTGGCTGAGATAGAAAACGGAGTGAATCCATCAGTAGATAATCCCAACCTAATGTTTCTTGGTTCACTAGCAAAATTTGGATACACACTATCAAAATATTTCCATGCTTCTCTATCTGACGGATGACATAAAACACCAGGTGGTCTTTTATTTTCATAGTGCCATCTCATATAAGGAGCAGAGCTCATTGATGCATACAACCTCTTTAACCGTGGTATAAGGGGTAAGTAATGCATCGACTTCACAGGAACCTTCTTCCCTTTGGCATGTATGACTTTATTATAACGAGGTTGATTATAAAATTTGCAATGTTCTAAATTTGTATCTTCCTTATAGAATAACATGCAACCTTTCTTGCAACACTGAATCCTCTCTGATAAAAGTCCTAACTTAGAAATCAACTTCTTTGTTGTGTAGAAATCTATGGGTAACTCAAGTTTATTTGGGTTAAGTTCATTCATAAGTTCAATGATAGAGTTCATGCCCTCTTGAGAAATTGAATAATCTAACTTAATACTCAGTAAGCGAATGACAATAGATAACTTAGAATGCAATGATCCTTTATACAATGGATGACTAGCTTCCTTTAACTATTCATAAAAGTACTTAGCCTCATCATATGGTTCATTTTGATCTCCTGAGTGTGTCCCAAAAACATCCCTGACCATCTCACTATATCGTGAACTTTCAACATTATTCTCTCTTATTGGACTTTCAACATAATTTTGAAAAGCAAAATTATTAGCATCACTACTCTCTCCGTGAGCTGTCCACACAGTATAATTCAACATAAAACCCTTCCTATAAAGATGTAATGTAACAGCATCTGGACTCAATAACTTTCAACACTTGCAATTCCAACAAGGACACCTAACTGTCCCTTTAATAAGAAAATCATTAAGTATCATTGCTTTAGTAATAAATTCAGCTACTCCAGCTTTATATTCCTCCCTTAACCCCGCACGGTTAGGATAAAGTCTATTATACATCCATGTACGATTTTTATTTTCCATCTACACAAGAACGACGACAATAATAATAGAGAAGAGGAACAAAAACAAGAGAAATAAAACAATAACAGGATTGTTTAAAGATTCTACTATGCAGTGGACATAAGTAGAAAATTAAGAGATTCAACACAACATAGTAAAGCAGCCAGCAACAATAGAATAGTTTAATTAAAAGAAGAATTTTCTTATCAGTGAAAGGAATCCAATCCATGTGATAGCTTCACAACTAAGATAAAAGAAAGGTCAAAATGGAGACAAACAGATGAGGTAGTGATGAATTTTGGATAATTGAGTTGTGTCTTAGCCCTTATATATGAAAAACAAGCAATCTACCATTCTAAGATTGTAATCAACCAAATTCTCAAAATCAACTTTAATCATGCTATTTAATATTTATTAACAGGCCTTTCTACTTTCCATATGCCACATGAAGCTATAATTTATTTAAGTTTCATCAAGTAGTCACCAGTGCTCTTCAACTGATTCCAAACTTTGTGTAACTTTTTCCATAATGTCTAGATAATGGATATGTACTGAAAACTATCTTATTCACAGTTCACAAATATGCCTCTTAGAAGTCTTTAGAAACCAGCATAGCATACTCAGGAAAGGAGCAAATCAAACTTATACAATGACAACACTTGTGCTCCACATGGTTATATGGTTCATATTTTAACAACTAGCATAATACTTCACCGAGCTTCTTTCTTTTAAGACTTCAAGTGGTAACCATTTTATCCTTAATGAGAAAGGGGGTTTCTTAACTTTGTGTAAAGAACTATTTAACAGGAACTCAAACCAAAGGAGTTTGGGACAGACAGAGTTCAATGTATTGTCCACAATAAAAAACGGAGCCAAGATTTGAACTTTATGGATTCTAAATTCTAGGGTAGCGTCATAGCGACATAATGTGTTAATGACTGCATTATGAATTTAACTTTCATATATATATTTAGTGAATTTCTTAATACAAACACACTGTTTGAACTAAAACTACTGAATTCGGCCGAACACATACATCAGCTTCTACGTCACCCCCACAATGGACAAATAACTAGAAAAAAGATTCACATTACTGTAACTAAACGAGGAAAACAAGCATAATGGGCTTACTCATTGTCATTTTAGTAAAGTACTAAATTTGGATTTGAACAAAAACACATACATATGCAGCTTATTTCCAAAGAACTCAACAAATATAACTACATTGAGATGATGAATCTTTGATAAAAGTAGATCAAGATTTACAAAAACAAACCCCAAAACAACAATCTTACAGAAATGTAGGTCACTATATACATTAATACACTAAAAAATATCCAAAAACTAAAGAATCCCAAACAACAAAATAAAAAAACAGATAAACCCAATTACCTTTTTTATTTTGTTGGAAATAACACTCATGAATGCAAGAAAAGAATGTTCATATCTCAAGGTAAAAAGAGAAAATGTGACTGAAAGTCAAAATTACCTCGAGTCAGTGAAATTGACGTCGTTACCACTTTTTGAAAAAGAGAGACGCAACCTTCACGGCCAATTTTGAGAGAGCGAGAGACGAAGAGAGAAGAGAGCCGAGGAAGAGAACTACGTGCATGCCTTAAGCGAGAGAGAGAGAAAGTGGGAAAGTTGTGTGTTTATGGTATATTAAATGTGAATTTTCGACTACTTCAGTCGGAACGAAGATTAATATGTTTAATTATTTAATTTTTCAGACTACTTCGGTCGGTTAGATATTTAATATAATTAAATTATATATTTAAATCAATTATTTATAAGATTTCCGACTATAGTGGTCAAAAATATAATTTAATTATTTAATTATTTAATTTATATTTTCAACCACTGTAGTCATAATATTTTTATTATATTTAATTATTTAATATTTCTGACTACAATGGTCGGAAATATATATTTAATCTTTTGTTTAAATAATTATTTAATTTTCGTATAAGGGTCTAATTATATATTAAGTAATATATTTATTTAATTATTTTTATTTTCGACTACAGTAGTCGGAAATACATATTTAATTATTTATTTAAATAATTATTTAATTTTTGTGTAAGGGTCCGATTATAATAGACTAATATATTCATTTAATTATTTTTATTTCCGTCTACAGCAGTCAGAAATATATATTATAATTTATTTTACTTATTTTTAAAATTTCGTATAAGGGACTGATTATACATCTATTAATATATTTATTTAATTATTTATATTTACGACAACCGTTGTATTTTATTATTTATTAATTTTATTTAGTTATTAATAAAAAAATAAGATTTTTGATGGAAGTAGTCGAAAATTTTCGACTACCATTTTCAGTCGGAAATTTTCGATCGAAAAATAGCAAATTTCTGGTAGTATGTCTTTGAACTGTACATACTAGGTCATTTTAGAGGGTAACATATGTACTTATTTTTTTTCTTTTACCGTTTAAGATATGTATCATATATATATTTTTTATTACCTATATGTATATGTATATAATTGTCATTTTTGTTAGAGAGATTTTGTGTCATATATGTTTATATATACATATGAGTCAGATATGTATTTCTGTAAATATATATGCAGATATATATATATGTATGTTTTTTACCATAAATACATATGAAGATTTGTATGTCTATTTTTTATATATTTTTTGAATATTTATATATGATATATATATTCTTTTAAAAATAAAAATAGAGATAAAAGAGTAAAAAAGACAAAAAAAAATTCAAAAAAAAAAAGTGAAAAAGAAAAAAAAAGAAAGAGAAATAGAAACTAAAAATAGAAGTGTAAAAACAAAAGCAAAGAAGAAGAAGGCGAAGGAGAAGAAGGGGGAGAAGAAGGCAAAGAAGAAGGCGAAAGAGAAGAAGGCAAAGAAGAAAGCGAAGGAGAAGAAGAAGCCGAAGAAGAAGAAGGCGAAGAAGAAGGCGAAGGAGAAGAAGGCGAAGAAGAAGGCGAAGAAGGCGAAGAAGAAGAAGAAGGAGGAGGAGGAGGAGGAGGAGGAGGAGGAGAAGAAGAAGAAGAAGAAGGAGGAGGAGGAGGAGGAGGAGGAGGAGGAGGAGGAGGAGGAAGAGGAGGAGGAGAAGAAGAAAGAAAATGAAAAAATAAATAAAAAGACGAAAAAAATAAAATAAAAAATAAAAAGAGAAGTAGAAGAGAGAAAATAAAGTGGAAAGAAAAAAATAGAAAAGAAATTAAAATAAAAAAAAGATACAAAATGCAAAACACTAAAAAAAATAGTTAGATATATAATAGAATGATATTTTGAAATTTTGAAGATCATGAAAATAATAATCTTCATATTTGAGTTTGATTTGAAAAAAGAATGTATTAATTTAAATAAGAGTAATTTATGAGAATTTAATTAGATGAGATAATTATTTCTTATTTAACTCAATAATTTGAGTAAAACAAGGGCAATAAATCTTGTTGTATATGTATTTGTATAGCAATAGTTTACTTAAATATCAAATATAATTTGCTATTTTTCGTAATTATGAAACTGTTGCAATAAAAATTACAATTAAGGTTCTATAGTTGTTATTTCTGAAATTTTTCCCAAAAAAAAAGTAAATTAATAATAATAATTCAAGAATTGAAATGTCAACCCAAAAAAGACACTTGAACGTGCGCAAAAAAGCAGAACCGAAAAGTTACACGTTTACAAAACATTAATTTTAGTTTGAGAAAATTTCAAAAGCTGAAAAAATAAAAAAGCCTCAAGAGGTTCGAACTTGGAGCACTCCTTTTCTGAGCGGATATCCTTAAGATCCAACTAAATGTTAGTGCACCCAATCATTTCATTGGTTCAATGGGTGTATTTTTATATTTTATGTATGTTTCCTACATAATTATACCTAATTTGTCTCGAGTTTAGTGGGTGCTAAAACATCTCAAAAATTAACGTAGGTCCGTCCCTGAGCCAAACAAACACTATTATATTATTCATTACTGTTATTTTTGTTTATTATTTATTTCATAACAAGCTTATGTGGGATTTAATACATGGTTAAATCAACTCCAAATCAACTACTAAACGACTCCTAAGGATTTGTTTGGTTGGAAAATAAGTTATTTCTTAATTAGTTATTCTAGAATTATTATCCCACCCTCAATGTAGAATAAAAATAACAGTTCGATTATCAGATGTTTAATTTCAAGCCAAGTTGTCTTCAATTTTATCCCAAACAATCACAAGATACTTATACTAAAATTAATCTCGAAATTAGTTATCTTTTATCCTTTATACCAAAGTGAAAATTTTTCCAAATAGACATATTAGATTGTTAATTACAACTTATAGAAAAACTTTTCAATAATTACTAGACTAAAGAAATAATTACAAGCTATAGCAACTTTTTAGAAAAATCTATTTAATTAAATATTTGAAAATCAATTTTTAAATATTTATTATTTATATTATTTCCTTATTTTAAGCATTTAACATTTATCACTCTTAATTGAAACTTTGGATAATTATAGCAAGTTATATTATTGCTATCAATGATTTTTATTTTTATTTATAATTAAGTATTAAAGTTTGTTCACAATTTAAGGAGTCATATATAGTAAATATATTTTTTAAAGTTAAGACTTGATTTTTTAATTTTTATTAACTTTAATAATTAACTTGCTTCTACGCCTTTTCATAATATTTGTTTAAAAATAAAGTTTTAAAATAATGAAAAATCATTTTTTATAATTAATTTTCAAATTATCTTCTTATTTTTAGTACTTAGTATCTATCTCTCCACATTAAATCTTGTGGATAATTATGGTAAGTATTATTGTTGGAGTAAAACTTGGTAGAGTTGTTTTCTTTTATGCAATTTTTACTTTTTATTTTTTTTTACCATCTCAATGTTTATGTGATTTTTTTAAGTTACTTTATTGATAAAAGATTTTTCTCCACCATTAATATACCTTCTTTTCATAAATTATTTTTTCTCTTCCGTTAAACTTACACCATTTGCATATGAATTTGGGTTTCACTTCATGTACTATTGATTTGAGATACAAACTGACTCAACATAGGATTATTAATCATGATGTATTTGATATTTCTACTAGAACATTTGATGCTTCTAACCATCGGATCAAATATGGTGCACTATTATTGGATTATGCAAGAAGAAAGCAGAATGATGGAACAATAGTAAAAGTGAGGTAATTGAAAATGTTACTATCAAGCATGGTGGTCTCAAAAGATCTAGGAAATTTGTTCTGAAATTTCAAATTCATAACCCTACAAGTCACAAATCAAGGATGCAAGATGTTTATGTCTAGTCATGAATTTTTTGTCCTGTTATGACTTCTTTGAATGTAATAGGTTCAAACTATTTTTATTCAAAAAAATTTTTGTTAAATTTTATAAAATATATTTTTTCGTTAAAGTTCGTGTCACGATATAAATATTTTGTGAATGTTTTTTGATTTATATCATGATCGCTATCATTGATGTTTAATATCAATTGTTATGTTATATCGAGAACATCTTATTAAATTGATGTTAATAACTGTGTATGTTTTCACGTTTATAATGCTTAATTAACGTATATATGTTTATTATGCATTTTGCATTAATAAAATATTGCAATGCTCTTTTGTTTATTCATATGTATGCATTTTGCATACAATTAGATATTGTTTACCATATTCAATTGAATTGATGTTAATACACCTCCTTTGTAATATTTCATATATATCATTAGCTATCAATTTAATTTGATCATTTAACATCTTATTTTAATTTGCTAATAAAATTAAGCTATGTATTATAATATAATATTAAAAAAAAATACTTTATGTTAAACTGCATATTATAGATAGCATTACTCAATCATTCTCATCAAAGAAAGTCAAACATGAAATTTGAGATAATTCTCACTATTTAAATCATTATGATTGTTCATTATCAAATTAATATGCGCACTATATCTCACTCATTGTGTGCATAACACATAACACAATTATACGATTTGATTTCAAAACACTTTGATTATAAAAAAAAAAAACATCATCGTAAAAGAAGAAAAATTTCATCAACATAAATAACCATAAGTTGTGAACAAAATTAGAATCAACTTTTCATTTATAAATGATATTCAATTGATATTTAAAAAAATAATATTTAGGAATATAATCATTAAAAAGGACATTTAACACTATTGTATAAATGTGTATAAAATGTATCAATATTATATAAATAGTTATGTAGAGTATCGACATTGTATGGATGATATGTAAGCGTGTATCAATATTGTATAAATAGTATATAGAAGTGTTGATATTGTATAAATAGGTATGTAATGTATTGACATTATATGAATGGTGTATAATCGTGTATAGATATTATATCTAATCGCGTATCGATATTATATAAATAATTATGCAATGTACCGATATCAATATTTATTTGACTATCATCCGTTCACATCTTAATAAATGAAAGTATAAATAAAAAAATAAAAAAATAACATAAATATTTTTTTTTTTTTACAAAAGAAGTGAAATAACTAGAAAGAATTTTTTTTAAAAAAAAATAACAACCAAAAACAATTTTAAAAATATTTTTTTTTAAATAGCACTACTAAAAAAAAAATTATAAAGTTTAAAAAAAAATAGAAAGAAAATGGGCTAAATGACCTAACATGGATGCAAAGCTAAAGGATTTGGGGCTCGTTTGGTATAGGGAAAATTAACTTAATAAACTTATTACATTGTTTATTACAAGTTATAGCAAAACTTTTTAATTTTCAAGTTATAGAAACTTTCATTTTAAAAAAAAAAGTAGTTAAAAAAGTTTTTTCATTTTTTTAAAAAATACAAAAAAGTAATTATTGAAAAGAAAAATAAAGATTTAATACAAATAATATACAATATTCATTCCTTAAATGTAATTAACCTTAATTATTGATATCAATCCACCCCCAAATCCATCTGACCATTTTGCCTTTCTCCTATTTTAATGTTTTCACTCAGAGTTTTCATCTTCACACACTATCTCCTTTTTCAACACGATTTAGTTGTTCAAGTAAATTAAATACGTTATTTTTGTTTCTTCTACGCAATTACTGAGAATTATTTTTTTGAAAGAAAAGTAAAAATAAGTAATTTTTGTGTTATAAAAATATGAATTTTGATAACTTGCATTCAATCATGATACGTCATGGAGGGAGATGGGATTCGTCAGGTGTGTTAAATTATTTATGAAAATTGATATTTTACAATCAAACGTATTTAAGAAATTAAATAATTTTTTTATGTGTTTCTTCAATTCTTATTGTTACATTATTGAATTTTGTATAATATGATAATGATTTGAATTACGTTAATTTGATAATGTTAATTTAATATACTACTACTACTATCCTTAATAACATTAATTTAATAACGTTTTATTAAAACTATAATTTTTTATGTGTTTCTTCAATTCTTTTCTTAAAAACGTTAATTTAATAACGTTAATTTAATAACATTTTAATTACGTTAATTTGATAACGTTAATTTAATATACTACTACTACTATCCTTAATAACATTAATTTAATAATGTTTTATTAAAACTATAATTTTTTTTATTATTAGTATAGTTTCATCTTTAATTTAATATTTAAATAAATAATATTTAGATATATTATATAACTTAAATTCGTCGTCTACTTTATAATATATATACATACTCGCTCGATTTTTTCGTATGAGGCTGACCCTCCTAATTAATAAATCTTCAATATTGCTTTTTTTCCACAATGACAAAAGAAATTAGATGTCATTTTCATTTTTGAGCCGAAAATAATGAAAAAATAATAGTGAAGAGTCATTTAAAGGTCATATTTATTCAGTTTTGAATAGTTAAAGGTCATATTTGTGGACTGTCCAAGTTTAAGGTTGTATTTATGTATTATACTCTTAGATTTTAAGTTGGACGCGCCCAATTTTGCGTGTTGAACAGGCGTTTTGCTACGTAGAATTGGAGGTCATATTTATGCAGTTTGAATAGTTAAAGGTCATATTTGTGCACTGTCAAAGTTTAAGGTCAAAGTTATAATTTGATGTCAAGTTTAGGGTCATTTTTAATGTATTAACTCTTTTTAATAACAAACAAAAGGTTGACTGTCTTTTGTTGTAAATTGTTTATTTTTCTTATATATATAAATGAAATTTTTCCTTCCAAATATCTTATGAAATTAAAGGTGCTGGCCCTGTGAAAGTTCCTTTTTTTAACCTTTTCCTTTAATCCTATTAGCCCTTAGGTCCTACAATCGATTCAGAGAATGTAACTTCAAATTTAAATTCTATAATTGATCCAGAGAAGGTAATTTCACATTTGAATTTACTGCCACTATTTCAAACATGTTTTTATGACAACATGCCTAAATATTAAGTGGCAATTATAAAAGTGTTATAGTGACAAAATATGCAAGCTAACCAAAATATGCCCATAACTGTAGGGGTGAGCATACCTTGGCCTTTTGGGTCAACTCGGAAATTGAATTCTTGGAATTTTTGGATTATGGACTGGACTTCAGATTTTATTTTTAGGGTAAATTACATAAATCCCTGAATCTTTAAGTGATATTACATAAAATTTTGATTATTTAATTAATTACATTTTATCCTAGTTTTTTGAAATGTGATACATATGTTATATGGTGATACATATAAAAAAGTGATACATTTGAAACTAACAAAATATTTATTTAAGAAAATAATAGATTCTCTTTTATTCATTATATTCTTTTATTTAAGAAAAAATATCTAATTTTTCTATTTTTTTTTAGATTTAATTTAGGCGTTTTAATTATGTTTCTCTTTTTTCGTCTTTAATTATGAAAGATATGTTTTTTTTTTTGTTTGTTTTTTTCCTCCTTTTTTCATCTTTAATTTTAGTTTGCTTTTTTTAGATTTAATTTTAATTATGTTTCAATTCTGCTTTTAGCCTCTTTTTTTTTTTAATATTATTACTTTTGTTTCCTACACTGACTACCTCATTACCTTTTATTCATAACATATGAATCACTCATAATACTATATATCACCCATTAATATCGTATGAATCACCCAATAATTGAAATAAATAATTGTATCTACCATATGAATCACCATAATATCATATATATGAATCACCCAATAATTGAAATAAATAATTATATCTACCATATGAATCACCAAAATACCATATATATGAATCACCCAATAATTGAAATAAATAATTGTATTTACCATATGAATCATCATAATACCATATATATCCCCCATTAATATCATATGAATCGCCCAATAATTGAAATAAATAATTGTATCTACCATATGAATCATCATAATACAATATGTATCACCCATTAATATCATATGGATCACCCGTTAAAATCATACAAAATGTATTTAGCGTATGAATCACCATAATACCCATATAATGATATCATATCTATCATTCATATGAATCACCATTAAAAAAATAAACATGTATGAATAACTAAATAAATTTATATATGTATCAATAGATTTTTTTTTTAAATGGGAGAGATTTTAGGAAAGGAAAAAAAAAGTTGCATGCATTAATGGAGGAGAAAAATATCAGGAAGGAAGATGATTTAAGCATTAATGGAAGAGAAAAAATCAGGAAGGAAGATGATTTAATTGTTGATAATTAGGGAGATATTTTAGGAAAGAAAATCTTGAATGAGTTAATGGTGGAGTAAAAATAGGATGTAGGGTTTTCTTGATTTGTATCAAGAGTAAAGTTGAAAAATAGAATTTTATGTAAATTTTAAAAAATTAAGAGATATTAGGTAATATAGTCTCTTAAGTATGGTATTTGTGTAATTTATCCTTATTTTTAAAATCTATGGATAACAAATTTAGTACTATGGAAAAGGACATGGGTTGGTCATTTTGAAGAAATGATCCACAATTTAAAAAATATAGATAATTGGAGCCAGTCGGCCCAATTTATTTCTCCTTTTTAGCTATTTGGCCCAATTTATAAAAATTAGAGTCGGTCGGTCGCATGCAGTCTCTATACCCAATTAATACACTTTTATACCATATTGATACACATTTATATACATTGATACACTTTCTAAAAAAGAGAGAGGGGGAATCCTTATACCCAATCGATACTCTTTTATATCATATTGATACAATTTCATAACGAAAGATAAGGGGAACCTATACATGCATATGCAGTGTCCATATACTCAATTGATACTATTTTATACTAGATTGATACACTTTTATACTACATTGATACAGTATATATACAATATAAATACACCTTTTACAGAGAAAATCTGTGCAAGCATATATAGTAGCTATACCAAATTGATACAATACATATAACATATTCATACACCTTTTCAAATGGATGGATAGAAATCTATGCATGTTTTTGTGTACATATAGCACATATAGAACATTCATACACCTTCGTATTTTATCATGATTGAAACTAAAACTGAAGCTAAAGTCATTATTTGTATCAATTTTGAGCAAATTTATAATGAAAAAAATTATGGAATGCTAATTGAATGCAGATTTTTGGATTTTTTATGTAAAATTTATAGAATAAAAAAGGTAAATTAGAGTATCGAAAAGGATAAAAGAATGGAGGTTTAAGAGTTTGAATGAAAATAAAATTGTGAATGAAAAGAAAAGAAAAGAAAGAAAGAGAACGATATGCTCGATGTCAACCATCTTAAAGAAGATTTGGTGGTAAAGTTCTTTGTGTGCAATTCTTTCCAGAAAGACCAAAAAAGACGCAAATTTTCAAAATCACAGTAAAAAACCTTTTTTGCACCAATTTGTTGGCACCGTACAGCAAAAATGAGCATTTGATAGGTGAATTTGAAGTCGTGATGAGAAATTGAAAAAATTTTGCGTAGAGAGAATGGAAGAAAAGGGGGAAGAAGAAGAAGACGAAATGGTACACGGCTTATACTGAGAGTGACTATTTATCGGGTATTTAATTGTGAGTGCTATTTTTTGGTATTATTTTAGTTTTAGGTATCATTTTTGTCCTTTCCCTTTTTGGATATCCAAAATTTGAAATTGTATCCCTTCTATTCGGTCCTACATATATCATATGTATCCAATATTAATAAGTCCAATATCTAGAGGTTCAATAAATTTATAACTTGGAAAAATTACACAAATAGTCAAACTTAAGGACTATTATTTCAAGATTTTCATATTTTTTTTTAAATATTTCATAACATAATATTTTTTTATATATTTATCCTTGATACATATTATCTTTCTCTCAAAACTGCACAAACTCCTATTTTGATGCCCCAAATTTTTCTATTCCATTTCTAAAAATTTTCACCCCAAAAAAATTCGATAACTTCCATTCAATTTTGAGTTTCAATCAATTATCTTCATCCTCCATGTACTAAAAACATCATTCAAGTCAATTTGGCGAAAAAATTTCTCATTTTTTCAAGAGGTGGGTTGAATGTTGAAGTAAATTTTAAGAAAAATTACTTTACCTTAGTTTCAAAACACATCTATTGTATTTTTTTTTTTTGGACTTTTTTATAATTCCTTTCAATGATTTACCATTACTCAGTTTGGGTGTTACCCAAATTGATAAGAGTATTGTTGGTTCTTCAAGTGATGAAGTGGTGGATTTTGTTCTGGGTACTTTTGATAACATTTGATACATTTCAAGCTTGTTGACTGACTTTATGCTTTGCATATTTTTGATACATTTTGATAGCAGGTACTCGCTACCATGTGTAAACTCACTATACACATGTTTGGATACATTATGATATATGTATATGTATAAATTCAGTATATGTATCAACGTGACTGTTTTATACATGTGATACATATCAGAGTATAATATACTATTTTGTGTCCAGCCTAACTTGTTTAATCTGCTAATTCTACAGAACATCAACTAGGGATTGCGGACTATTTGTGACTGCTTATCCTGAATATCTAAGTGATGGGATTGATATACCTATTTCAAAATTAAAGATTGCACTTCATCAAACTAGCTATGCGGCATTGCTATAAGATTATGGATTGAACAAGGCAATGAATGGATATATTAGTGACAATCAAGACTCGTCTAAGCCTAAACGTACATATATTTCCTTAGATGTTCAGAATTTGATAGATATTGAGTGGTTGTTTTCTAATATTGAATAGAAATTGAGTAGTCGTATTCTGATAGGATTATATAATGGGATTGAGGTTGCTTGTGTGTTTTTCTTTTTGTTGGACAAGTAACTGCTGATTGTACCATTTCAATTAATGACATATAATACTTTTTTTACTATAATGTTTTTACAGTTTTATGTATTATTATGTTGTCACAATAAAAAATTCAAAGGGTCATAATGGCACTTATTGCTGCGAACCTTGACAAGTAAGACAATCACCCAAACAATACACAAAAGGGGAAAATACATCAATAATCCCAAGGTAAGGCTTCTAGAATAAAGCCGAACCACTCAAGTATAGTAAAAATGGAATGAAAAAAAATAATGCAGCCATAACTCTCAAAATCAATTGTCAACAGTAGAAGAACGTATCTAGTACAACTTGAATCCAAATGAAATACGTAAGATATTTAAAAACAAGAGAAACTCTATCTCTGAAATAAAAATAAAGACATAGTCAATAGATAAAGGTAGCGGAAGACATCCGGACGCCTGAAAATCATCAATTACCTTGAAAGCTTCAATAATCACCCGAGTCAAGCAACGTGGGGAACACCCGAACCTGATCTTCAGCGAAAGGGTACAGTAAGAGTGAGTAGGTCCACTTGTACTCAGTAGGTATCATAGGCCAATCGAGTAAAGTAGAAAATAAAGTACACAAAATACACACTAAGAGCACATCACCTGCAATCAGAAAATGTCCCAAAGTGGTAGCCCGCACAGCTTGCACTAACAATTCTAATATATATATATACATATACATACAATACAACAAGTATAACACAAGTATACATTATATCATAGGCAAGTATAAACGAAGAAAAACACGTATGTACAGGATGGTCAAGTATAAGAAACAGGATATAGAGCAACTAGACATATAACAAGTCAATATGAAAATCCAATCACAACATCAATCACCATAAGCAAATATAATGTATGATATGATGATGATGATGATGATGCACGGGGTTGACACACAGACTTGAGATTGGCACACGACCTTGAGATTGGCACACAGTCTTGAGCAATATTCAGTGTTTCCAATATTTTCAGTGTTTCCATTATTTTCAGTGTTTCCAATATTTTCAGTGTTTCCAAAGCATATTCATAACATAAAATACAAATCAAGTATGCATACATGACAATAAATATATATAAAGAAATAAAATAAACAACCAAAATGATGTGTATGATGACATGAGAATGATGATGTAATGTTCAAAACCATTTAAATGAGTATTTCCACAGCCACGTAAGCATATATCCGGTCATTATTTCCTATATCTATAAATTCTCCACATGATTCATATGCCCGTATGAATATATCACAATACGTACATGTATTCCAGGCTATCAACATCACATAAGACCTCGCACGATCACACATAGTACATGATATCTCATATTCAACAATTACATCAAATTCAAGCCCCCACATGGGCACAACATATAGATAGCCATATTTCATGATTAGTTCTCACCCTTAATATGCATTTTGATATACAAATTAACTACCCAGCCCAGTCTAAAGAGTTAAGTCAAAACCTACCTCGAATACCGAAACTGATCCACTACACTTCAAACCTACATCCTTACTTTTCACGAAAGATTTCAAAATTAATTAAAATCAAGAAATATATAATTTATGCATCAAAACAAAGCCAACAATACCCATATTGCCTACTTTTGGTTCGGGATCAAAACAAACCCCCGAAATGGGTTACAAAAAAGAAAGGAAAAATCATAATTTACTTCAAAAATATGTTTTCCATTTTAAAGAATCTACAGTTGAAAATCCAAGTCAAATCAAGTCAAAAACGAGGTCTAAATCGAAGAAAATTTTAAAATTTATTGGGTAAAATCTTTAAATTTCACATTAAAATCAAGAATCGAAGTTATTTGGAAGGTTAAATTGATGAAAAACTAGTAATTATAAGATTAAAACATTACTCAAGTGAAAAAGAGTGAAATTGGGGTTTAAAACCAAGTCTTAAAATTTTTGGTGTTTTGAGAAATTAATCAAGGAATTTGAGTAGAAAAGGATGAAATCTCACGTTAAATCCGTAATAGAATCAAGAAATAAAGGTTAATCTAGCTTCCCAAGCTCCCACAAGCTTCACTTTTAATCTCTTATACTATTTTAAGATTTGACTCTCAAGAGACAAAGTTAAAGAATGGGCAAAATAAGCAAAAAACAGAGAGGGAAAAGTTGTTATATATTGTAGATTTTTCTGCTATAGTGCAGATTTTTCTAAGTCCAAATGGACTTCGACGGGGTGTCCGAAATTCATTCGGAGTATGATATACGTAAACGAACTATGTAACCACACTAAAGTCGATGCTCCGGACTCAAAGGCATTATCAGATTTTCAAAAAATCATCATTTTCACAGAGTTGATCCCCTGAAATCCAAAATCATAATTTTCCAAATCGAGGGTTGAAATGAGATTTAAAATCCATAAAACCCAACCAAGCATGTTACTACCCTAAAATAAACGTTCTAGACGCGTTGATGAAGTTAAATTTTTCATCCAAGACCGTTTCAACCAAATGTGGGTCCCACAGTCATATTTTTAATTTTTCAACTTTTCGACCAATAGGTCTAAATGAGCTCAGGTGCATCGAAACTTGAACCAAAGGTCTACCTAGTCTAAAATTGATATTTTGAAGCTGTTGGCGCAGTCCGTTCAGCCATCCATCGCACGGATCATAAGATAACCACACAGGTCCATAATAAGACTCTCGAAGACACCAAAAGTCACAATATCGCATAAATGATGCCAAAACAAATCAAGAAATGTACTAGTCACTCCCACACCCTAGAAATACCATGATGCAGCCGTGGGAAGGGTAAAATAGTTAAATCATATAAAATCACAAATTTCACATATTTCATAAAAAAAAAAGTTGGTCGTTACATTATCTACCACTAAAAATCTAGTCCGTCCTCGAACTAAATGCAAAAGAAATACCTGAATCAACAAAGAGCTAGGGATAGGAACTAAGATTTATCTATAGGTCGATGTCGCCACTGAACCTTAACCACAGGGTAACTCTAGAGCGTAACCTCCTAACATCCCTAGCCAAAATAGAGATCGGCTACTCAACAAAAGACAACCGCTTATCTAACTGAACCGACTCCAACGAATAAAATGAGACTCATCAAGTTTTATAGCAGCAAAATATAGAAACATGAAAAACTAGATAAACAACAGACAAATCTGGGGGCAAACCCAACCCATAGGCCACATCACCAATAGTCTGAAGAATCTCAAATGGACCAATATATCTTAGGCTAAGTTTGCCCCTCTTCCCAAACCTCATCATATCCTTCATGGGTAAAACTAAAAGAAAAACACGATCATCAACACTAAATCTCAAGTCACGAAGTCTACGGTCTGCATAGAACTTCTGCGTGAGCCTCTATAAGTCTAACCTGAATGACTCAAACTTTATCCAAAGACTCACGGAGCAAGTCCATACCTCGAGGTCTAACCTCAGAAATATCAAACCAAGGAGCCATATCAATATCGGAATGGTAGCTATTATTATATGCAGACTCTGCTAAAGTCAAATATTGCTCCCACTAGCCACCAAAATCCATCGCAAAGCATATACTCAAAAACCTGAATAGTCCGCTCTGACTGACCATCAACTTGGAGGTGAAACATCGTGCTAAGATCAACCCAAGTACCTAACTCATCTTGAAAAATCTTCCAAAAATTAGATGTGAACACAGAACCTCAATCTAAAATAATAGCCACCGGCACACCATGCAGATGTACAAACTCACAAATGTATATACCGGCCAACCTCTCAGCACTGAATGAGACCTGAACTGGAATAAAATGAGTTGACTTGGTCAATCGATCCACGATGACCCAAATACTATCAGAATCGTAATCCTTAAGCAACTCAAGCCAACGTCTCTGCCTTATATTAAGATCTCGCTGAGTGAAGAAGTACTGAAGGCTACAAAGATTCGAGAAAATCTCACAACAAACTCCATACAAGTAGTGCCTCCACAACTTCAAAGAAAAAACAACCACGCACAACTCTAAATCATTGGTAAGATAATTTCTCTCATGAGGCTTCAACTGAAGAGATGTATAAGCAATCACCTTGCCCTCCTGTATCGACACAACACCCAATCTGGAGCATCCAAAAGATAGTAAAACCCACGTCCTCCTTAGGAAAAGTCAATATAAGAGCTGAAGTCAACAAATCCTTGAGTTTTTAAGAGCTTGCCTTACAAGCATCTGACCTCTGAAAAGAAATCTTATTCTGAGTCAACTTAGTCAAAGGAGTTGTAATAGATTAAAAAATCTCAACAAAATATCTAAAATAACCTGCCAAGCCAACAAAACTCTAAATCTCGGTAGGCAAAGTAGGAAAGAAACAGACCACTGCAACCTTAGATGGATCAACCATAATACCTTTCTTAGTCACCACATGACCTAGGAAAAAAACAGACTCTAACCAAAAATCGCACTTAGAGAACTTCACATACAACTTCTCATCTCTTAATCTCTGAAGCAGAATTTGCCAATAGAATAACAAAGGAGTCAACATACGGTTGAAACACTCGATTCATCAACTGTATGAAAGCAGCAGGGGTATTGGTCAACCCAAAGGACATGATTAAGAGCTCATAATGACCATATCGAGTCTGAAATGCTATCTTCGGAAGGTTTAAAGCTCTAATCCTCAACTGGTGATAGTCGGACCTCCAATCAATCTTCAAAAATACCACAGCACCGTGAAGTTGATCAAATAAATCATTAATACATAGAAGAGGATACTTATTCTTAACTGTTACCTTGTCAAGCTGCCGATAATCAATACATGTCCGCATAGACCCATCCTTCTTCTTCACAAACAAAATAGGCGCACCCCAAGGCAATATACTAGGTCGAATAAATTCCTTATCCAACAACTCCTGCAATTGATCCTTCAATTTCTTCAACTCGACTAGGGCAATCCTATAAGAAAAAATAGAGATGGGCCTGATGCCCGACTCAACATTAATGGAAAAATTGATATCACGATCCGAAGATATACCCGATAAATCTGTAGGGAACACATCCATAAATTTACAGACAACACAAACATAATCCAAAGAAGGAGGTGAAACAACATTAGTATCACGAATATGAGCCAAATAAGTTAAACATCCTCCTTTAACCAATTTACGAGCCTGAACATAAGAGATAACCCTCTTAGGGACCGAATGAAGCGCGCTCTTACAAGCTATACTTGGAACTCTACGCAAAGCTAAAGTCACAATATTAACAAAATAAGCTAGGACAGCATGATAAGGAGCCAACCAATCCATACCCAAAATAATATCAAAATTAACCATATCTAACAAAAAAAATCTACCCAAGTCTCACGACCAGAAAAATTCACAACACAAGATCAGTACACTCAATCCACCACTAAAGAATCACCTACTAGGGTAGATGCACGAATAGGTATGGAAAAAGGCTTGCTAATAGAATCAAAACTAAAAGCAAAATACACAGACACATACGAGAAAGTTGATTCGGGATTAAATAATATAGATGCAGGTCTAAAACAAATGAGGATGATACATGTAATCACAATATCAAAAGCCTTTACCTCAGGTCTAGTTGGTATAGCATAACACTTCCTACAACTACTAACTGCCTGAGTAGCCCCATGACCACTACCACGGGATCCACTACTTCTACCTCTCACTCATCTGGTAGTACCCCTGCCTCCCACTACTGAAATAAGAGTATCCCTAATCACACAACTACAATATTCCTTAGCTAAATGGCCAACCTCACGACACACATAATAAATTCTATAGCCCACATCAATAGGAGAAGGTACCACTAGGCCTTAATGGCCAACCTGCACTACTGAACCTAAATATCCACCACTTGAACTCTGTAAGGTTGCCTGCATTGGCCTACCCTGATAACCACGATAACCTCTAAAATCTTTACCACAAGATGACTGACCTCTGAACTCACCAAAATGATACATCTTCTTGGTGCCTCCCTGAGATGCCCGTAGAATACCATCAGTTATCTTAGCTTGGTCTACAATACTCTAAATAGATTCCCCAAATATGACCATCTTCCAACTGAAAGGAGACATCCAAACCCTTCACAAACTTTTGAATCTTCTCAGACTCAGTGGTAATACTAGCATAGAAATATATGGACAAGGCATAGAAGCATGCCTCATACTCTATTACAGTCATAGAGCCCTACTCTAGGCGGGCAAACTCATCACGCATTTGATCTCTCAAACTACAAGGAATAATTCTCTCTAAAAAGTCATTAACAAACTGATCCTAAGATATCTCAGAAGCATCAATGGGTCTACAACTAATAACCGATCTCTACCAATCTCTAGCCACATCTCTCAATTGATAAGTAACATATGTAACTCCATGCGACTCCAACAAACCCAAATTATGCTACTTCTCCCGACAATCAATCAAAAACTCATAGGCGTCCTCTTCTACAGTGTTGTTGAATCTAGAAGGATCCAAATGAGAAAATCTCTCGAACCTTCTCTGATCCTTAGAAGATATAACAACATTAGCAACAAGAGGAGGAATAATGAATCTAGCTGGCTGAGATCCCATATGAGGAGATAATATATACAAAGGTTGAATTTCCGATTTTAAAATACCATGCTCAGGTGTCGGCGCTGAAACAAGAATAAGAATCGGGGTCTGAGGAGTACCTAAAAAAAAGCAGGAGCAATAAGAGAATACTCACTCTGAATTGAGGAATACTCAACATAATCAAAGGATAACCCTCTAAACGGGCCAACAAACGCAATATCAATCCATCCAATACTGAGATAAATAAACTCTAAAGAACTGGAGTGGAACTCACACCTCCAACCTACTCAACACGAGGCTTAGGGGAGAGTCACCTAACACTCTTTCGAGACGAGGTTGAACCACGGGCCCGTCTTCTTTCTCGAGTTCGTCCATGACTCAAGGCTCGCTTCTTGACTAAACTCTCTCTCCAGAAGTAGGCTCCTTATCTCTAACCTCATAGGACTTAGCCAACACCATCTTCGCTGAAAGAGTAAAACACAACTCAGAACATAAGATATGAAGAAAACTCGCATGATCAGGAATGAAATAAAGGAGGTTTCCTAAAGACTTCTTATAGCTTCTTGGAGATAGATATGAGCATCGATGTATCAATCCGTGAGACTCTATTAGACATCTCATTCTTACTCCATTAAGACCAATGAAACCTGGCTGCTTTATTACCTATTTGTCATGGCCCAAATTCCAAAGAGTCATGGTGGCACTTGTCGCGGTGAACCTTGACAAGTAAGCCTATCACCCAAATAATACACAAAAGAGGAAAACACAATAATGACCGAAGGTAAGGCTTTTAGAACAAAGCCGAACCACCCAAGTATAATAAATGTAGAAAGAAACATAACAATGCAGCCATAACTCCCAAAACTAGGTGTCAACAGTATAAGAACGTATCTAGTACAACTCGAATCCAAATAAAATACATAAGATATCTAAAAAATAACAAAAACTATGTCTCTAAAATAAAAATAAAGACATAGTCTACAAAGAA
The DNA here is from genome assembly GCF_002878395.1 of Capsicum annuum. Lineage (NCBI taxonomy): Eukaryota > Viridiplantae > Streptophyta > Magnoliopsida > Solanales > Solanaceae > Capsicum > Capsicum annuum. The sequence continues at coordinate 65,366,991 of NC_061122.1, read as the reverse complement.
ATATAGCAGAAGGCATCCAAACGCCTAAAAATCATCAACTATCTTGAAAACTCCAATAAACGCCCGAGTCAAGTAATGTTGGGCGCACCCGAACTTGTATCTGCACCAAAAGGAGATAGCAGGAGTGAGTACGGTCCACTTGTAATCAGTAGGTATCATAGGTCGACCGAGCAAAGTAGAATATAAAGTACACAAAATACACACTAAGGGTGCGTTACCTGCAATTAGAAAATACCCCACAACGGTAGCCCACACCGCTTGCACTAAAAGTCCTAATATATATATATATATATCACCAATACAACCACAATACAGAAAGTATAACACAAGTATACATTATATCATATACATGTATAAACAAAGAAGAACACGTATATACAGGATGGTCAAGTATAAGTAATAGGGATATAGAACAAGTAGACATATAACAAGTCAATATGGAAATCCAATCAAAATATCAATCACAATAAAGTAAATGCAATGTATGATATGATAATGATGATGATGATGCACGGGCTTGGCATACAACCTTGAGATTGGCACACAGCCTTGAGATTGGCACACAACCTACGAGATTGACACACAGCCTTGAGCAATATTCAGTATTTCCAGTGTTTTTAGTATTTCCAGTGTTTTCAACATTTTCAGTGTTTTCAAAACACATACGTAACATATGGTACAAATCAAATACACATACATGAAAATAAATAAATAAATAAATATATATTTATATATATATATATATATATATATATATATAAAGAAATAAAATAAACAAGTGAGATGATGCGTATGATAACATGAGATTGATGATGTAATGTTCAAAGTCATTCAAATGAGTATTTTCACAACCAATCCACATGATGTATTTCCACAACCAACCATAATTGTACAATTCCATAACCACATATGCCAATATCCGCTCATTATTTTCACTATCCATGAATTCTCCACGTGATTCATATGCCCACAAAGTTTGAATATTACTCTTATATATATGAGGATCCTTACTTTTAGTCATACTCACAAGGGTACAACTGAAATATTGTGAAAAAAATCTACCCCTTAATGACTTACACGTGGTTATTGATACAATTGGCTTCACCGAGATAATTAATTTTCTAAGTACAAACTTAATTTTGTGTGGGCCCTCATGTGTGTCGTTTATAGGATTTCTTCTTGGACTTTATTGATTTCATCTTTTTTAATAAATGATTTTATTTCTATATATGATGTTTTTATTTTTACATTTATATTGTCTTATATTATGATGTTTTTAATTTCTATATTTAGTTTAAAATAAATATTTTTTTTTATGATTAAAAAGATACTAATTTTCTTTCAAATTCACTCTTATTTTAATAATGAGTTTTTACATAATCAAACAATTATATTAAATATTTTATTAATGAAAAAAAATATTTCATTCGTTTCATATTAGTTAGCCATTTTTCTTTTTATACGCATGTTAAGAAACCATAAATAAGAAGGTAATTTTACTAATTCACCCCTTTAAAAACTTTTTGAAAACTTTACAAACAAATATGAATATCAATATGTGACAGAGGGAGTATTAAATATGTACCATTAATTAAGAGTAATTTAGTAAAAACACCTACTTTACAAACAAGTGTGACTTTCTTAAGAAATATGCTCAAGATAAAAATACTATAATTTTGTGTAGAGCTGAGCACACTATAAAAGTGGTTTGGTTTTATTTAAACTCTAATTCCATTGCATACATGACTTTTTTTATAAAATAAAAAAATTACTCCTTTTCGTAGAATTTATATTATATCTTATTTTTTTCCCATGAAAATATTAGTGCAATGCCTTTTAGTAAATTAAAGTAAAGTATAAGAAATATATTCAAGAACTAACAAATAAGCATATTTTGAAAAAGAAAAGAAGGAGAAGAAGATAAGAACTTTTTTTAAAAAAAAAGAAAGTCTAAAATTATATTAGGGGACAAGAAAATAAAAGGAAAAGGGAAAAGAGGTCACAACCATTTTGAATTTGATCATTATAGGAGATTATAAATTATTCTTTTTTGAACTAATTATCATTCTCATATGATTTGTTATCTTTTTCCATGACTAAGTATATCCATTCAAACTCACATTTGTTTAATTATAATTAAAAAAATATTTTAATGAAGATTTATAGCATTATTTAAGTAAATTTTGATTAAGATTGTCTAAGTATCAATTATATATGAATAAACTAAATTACATTGATTCATAAGGTGAAAAGCTACAGGTAACTAAAATAAATCCTTAACATATAAGACAATGAATGATAATTAATAAAGATTAAAATAAATCTATTTTTATCCATAAATAAGAATTATATGTTCACAAATTCGTAAAAATACGTCAATATTTTTCATTCTATTGTCTTCATCAAGTTGTTAATTCTCATACTTTATCGATTTAGTAATTTTGTGTCCCTTTGATATTTGCCTATTTTCCTACTTTACTTTCTTCTTAATTAGTGGATTTTTCTTTAAAACATATTCAATTATATACAACAACAATATATTCAGTATATTCATATAAGTGGAGTTTGAGGAGAGAAGAGTGTACACATATTGTATCGCTACCTCACAGATGAGGTAGAGAAGTTGTTTTCAATATACCCCCTGACACAAGATAAAAACGATTTATGAAAAGACATAATATAAGAATAACAAACAATAGGTAGTGACAAAATAGCCGTTAAAAAAAAACAAAATCATCACAAAATAATATCACAATCGATCTATCCGAAATAACAAACATCATAAACACCCTAAAATAAAAAGCTACATGGCTATGCACTATTAAAACATATTCAATTATATGAAAAAATTTAAATAATTATACAAATGTATCAACAAAATATGATCAACTTGCAATTGCAGTAAATTAATTATATGGTTAAAAATATGGCGCATATAAACTTCTTAAATGAAAATATTACTGTTTTTATGTTTTATGTTTGGGCCCGGGCTTAGCACGGGCTTCCAGTAACTAGTATCAGAATATGCCACAAGCACCACAATAGGCATTTCTAATCAACACAATACAATTATTCACATGTATTCTAGGCTATCAACATCACATAAGACCCCTCATAGTCACACATAGCACATGATATCTCAAATTCAACAATGTCACGACCCAAGGCTACCCCCTAATCATGACAATGGTGCTTACAGTCACAAGTGACCACAACACTGAGTAAACTAATAATAAACAACATATGTGGAAGAGTAACTAATAATGCTATAAGGTTTTAAATACTGAAATACAATTAAATCATAGATCTGAAATGTATAAAGACATACTGAAAAGACTGATAAACCAACTAACTGTCTGAATATCTTAAAAGCCTCTAACTGATTGACTGTGGAGTTGATGGGACAAACCCTCAACTAACTCCTACTAAATGGGAAATACTAAACTACTGAGATAAACTGACATTAAACAATCATGTCCTCAATAGATAAGGAGGCACCACAACTGCTGCTGCTGATAAGCTAAACTATCTAAGCGCGATCAGGGAACAAAGCATACAAACCTATGATATAAGACATTATAGCGCTAAGAAAAATATGCGATCAGTACTTTGAATGTACTGGTATATGAGATGAGGTTAGGCTGAAATGCATGGGTTACTTGTGTATGAGATAATGACTGACCGAATTGTATGATATAACTGATTATGCATGCATAAAATAACTGAGCAAAATGCATAAGAGCTATAAAATCTGAGAATGCATGACCAAGTATGTATTATTTCTGAGATAATCTGTAAGCTAAAATATTAGAATCTGATAACTGAATAACTGATAATCTATATGATTTGGTCAAGCAAACCTGAACTGAATTCTGTACTAAATACTAAACTTATACTGTGGGAGGTGTCATCTAACCGATATGCCCCAATCTAAGTTAATTGGGGTCTAACCTATAACCCCAGTAGGAAGGGTGTCAGTGCCGTGCCATGGGTACTAACTCTAGATGTGTGGATCCACTCAACTGGTGTCCCGAAGGACTAGGGAGTCAGTCTTAAACTGCCGGGTGACCCCTAAAAGAATGACAGTCCTAAACTGGCGGGTGACATCTCAGAGAATGTCAGTCCTAAATTGGCGGGTGACATCTCATAATCCTATGCTGGCTACGTAGTTCTGGAACTTAAGACTGCTTTTAAGAACTAGTCCTAGCTGGCAGGTGAGCCCCCATCTCTAGGTACGCTCGGTGCTAAATTCTACTTCCAACTGAACTAACACTGATTATTAGACCGCACTAAGTTTAACTGAACAAACAACTGATCATAATGACTGACTGGATGATAATGCTCATGGTATATCTGAAATCATTCTGAAGATACTGAATTTATGTAAACAACTAGGTATAGGGTGTTCATATCCCACCAGCATTGAATGGAAATAACAATACGAAAATATAAAAGCTTTGAAAATCATAATAGGGGATCATTGTTCAAAATCCAACACTTAGGCATTTCATCAAACACATGACAGTCGTGAACTTAAATATAGGAATGGGTAAATCATGTGATAATAACATAATTACAATACTAAAACCATGAATTGGAGATTTAACATGAAAATTTCATCATTTAAATGTGTAAAGACTCATTCTATCAAAACACTTGTAAACACAATACATAAATTGAAATTCATAAGAGCTTCATGAAGATAATTCATCATAAACATGTAAAATTCATCATTTAAAACATAAAAATAGATTTTTGGATTCCCCATGGGTGAAAAGGGCCCATGGATGAACATCACACATACCTTAAACCCTTAAGCTTGAAAGAAGAATACCAATCTTGAAGCTTTCTTGGAAGTTCTTTAATTGGAAAATTTAAATTCTTGATTTTCTTGGAGAGGGGGTAATTGAATTTGATGTTCTTGGAAGATGATTAGGATTTATTTTTTAGAGGAAAAGTGAGAATATGGGCAAATAATTTCCTAACTGAAGCTTTAATTCGTATTTTTACAAATTGGATCGATGGAAAAAGACCTAACTGTCCCTCAGAAGATTAAATTTGTAACTAGAATGCTTATTAAAAGGGCACCGCGATGCGGTGAGTGTCTCATCGCTATAAGCAATGCGACGCGATGCTATCGCAGTGAGATGTTGGAGTCGAAATCCAAATTCGACCCAATCCTCATCCAAAAATTTGAAACTTCTCCAAGACATTCTCCTTACATATCTGAACATGAATTATCTCAAAAACCAATATCTTGGGGTCAGAAAGACCAATTTAAAAATCCTCGAAGTTAAGAGGCCAAATATAAGACTGAATCCCCAACACTTAGTGAAATTTTCAGGCCTTAAGCCTCTTATGCATACAACTAGAAGCTGAACTAAGCTAAAAATAATACGAGGTATTGCAAACAATCACATCACATTCAGGCCCCCACACGGAACAACGTATAGATAGTCATATTTCATGACTAGTTTCCACCCTTAACATGCATTTTGGTATATAAATTAACTACCCAACTCAGTCTAAAGAGTTGAGCCATAACCTACCCCGAATCTGAAATCGATCCGCTACACTTCGAACCCACGATCTTACTTTGCACGAACAATCTCAAAATCAACTAAAACTAAAAAATATAGAATCTAAGCGTCAAAATAAAGATAACAATATTCATATTTCCTACTTTTGATTCGGGGTTAGAACAGATTCCCCAAATAAGTTTTTAAAATAAAAAGGGCAAAATCATAACTTTACTTCAAAAAATATGTTCCCCTTATTTTTAGGAATTTAAAGCTGAAAATCCAAGTCAAATAGAGTAAAAAACGAGGTTCAAATAGAAGGAAAATCATTTTTAAGCTTTACAGGATAAAATCTTTGAATTCCACGTTAAAATCAAGAATCGAAGTTGTTTTGAAGGTTAAATTGATGAAAGTAATTATTAGATTAAAACATTATTCAAGTGAAAAAAGAGTGAAATTGGAGTTTAAAATCAAGTCCTAAGATTTTTGAGGTTTTGACAAATTAATCAAGGAACTAGAGTAGAAAAGAATGAAATCTCACCTTAAATTTGTAGAATCAAGAAATAGATGTTAATCTAGCTTCTCAAGCTCTCACAAACTTCACTTTTAAACTCTCACACTATTTTAGGGTTTAACTCTCAAGAGGTAAGGTGAAAGAATGAGGAAAATGAGAAAAAAAAAGAAGAAGGAAAAACCGGTTATATATTGCAGATTTTTCTGCTATAGTGTAGATTTTTCTCAGTCTAAATGGATTTCGACAGGGTGTCTGAGATTCGTTCGAAGTCCGATATACGAAAACAAAACTATGTAACCACACTAAATTCAATGCTTCAGACTCAATGGCAATATCAAATTTTTGAAAAAATGTTATTTTTATGGAGTTGACCCCTAAAACTCTAAATTATAATTTTCCAAACCGAGGATCGAAATGAGATTTAAAAGTCATAAAACCCAACCAAATATGTTACCACACTAAAATTGACGTTTCGAACGTGTTGTCAAATTTAGATTTTCCATTCAAGGTTGTTCCGACCAAATGTGGATCCCACACTCATATTTTTAATTTCTCAACTTTTCGACCAATAGGTCGAAATAAGATCGGGTGCATCAAGACCCGGACCAAAGGTCTACCTAGCCTAAAATCGATATTTCGAAGCTGCTGGTGCAGTCCGTTTAGTCATCCGTCATATGAATCAAAAGATAACTAAATGGGTCCATAATAAGACTCTTGAAGCCACCAAAAATCACAATATCACATAAATTATACCAAAATGCATCGAAAACTGTGTCAATCACTCCCACAATCCAGAAATATCATAATATAATTGTATGAAGGGATAAAACAGTCAAATCACATAAAATCACAAATTTCACATATTTCATAAAAAAACTAGTTGTTACATTTTTTTTGCAGTTTTTTATTTTCATAATTTTATGTATTATAAGTCACTGTTTTTGCAGTTCACCAATTACTTGAATGATATGTATAATTAAAATTTTAGTTTTTGTCAGCAAGAAATGTGCTTGAATTATATGTATAAACAATATGAATCATTACACATTCTTAAGCCACAATTTCATATCTATAAATACATAACTATTATTCGTATTAAAAATTATGTGAATCTACAAATAAATTCTTGATAATAAATGTATCAAAAAAATATGTCTAAAACAATGATTCATATAGAAAAATTCTAGTTTTTTTATACATATGCATCATTAAAATATCAGGGTTTTTTTAATTTAAATTTGTCTAAATATATGTATCATTAAAATATTTTTTCGACAAGGCAGGTGTTTGAATGATATGTTTCAAACAATGTGAATCATTACACATCCTTAAGTGACAATGTTATATCTATAAACACATAACTATTATTCGTATTAAAAACATCGTAAATCTATAAACACATCCTTAATTATAAATGTATCAAACAAATATGTCTAAAGCAATGATTCATATAGAAAAAATAAATCACATTAATATATAAAAAAATTACAAAGATACAAATGTATCACAACAGTGTTTAATATATTAAATAAACATATCAAAAAAATTAACGAAGAAGCAGATTTTCAGTCCAATTTTTTCCAATTTTGTTGAATAAAGCTTCACATTCATGTCATTATGAATCTCTATTGTTGTTGAATTCCCTTGAATAATGTACTTTGCATAAATATTTTCCTGAGATATATCAATCTTAAGTTGAACAGATATTGCAGCCATTAAATTTCCGTAAGATGTTTTTTCATGAATCACAATCTCGTCAACTTTATACGAGTCGTATTTGTTCTTAGAAACCCCAACATCTGAATACTGTAACAATACAGAGATAGTCGGCATTGATAATATTTTTAAGGTTTGATGATGAAGGGAAAAAACGAAATGAAGAAATTAGGCAAAAATTATAGTTTTGAATCGCCATAGATATGAAGGATGAATATTTTAATTTTTTTGTTTTTATCTACATTTTTTGTGCTTTCAATACCATTGAAACGTAATTCACTCCCATTTTAAGGAGATTCTGTTGTTTCTTTATCTTGCTAATAGATTTTTTTCAAATGTATAAAATCGAATATGTATCAAGGTCAAATATATGTATCAAAAAATGCTAATTATGGTATATATGTAATTAGACAAAATTGTGCTAAAAATGTCATTAAGACCTTAATGTATAAGATTTACGTAAAAGTGCCCTTATAACTTACTTCTCTAGTATACCCATTATATCATATATGCGATTAATAAGTCCAATATCTAAAGGTTCAATAGATTTGTACCTTACTGCTCTAATATACCCATTGTATCATATATGCGATTGGACAACATTACGTGGTTTCTTAATTGACATTAAATAATTTTTATTGTCGTCTCTAATATCATGTACTTTTTGTGATTACTAATATAGATAAAATTGTTCTTAATACATAGTATGAATGGCACGTGGCAGTGTGGCCAGAATCATTGTTATACAATTTGAAGAACAAACTACACATTAGGTGAATTGAGGTTGTTAATTCCTATAAAGGTCTTAAAGATTCAATAGTCAAAACTGAAACCTAAAATATTCAAATTGATTAATCCAAATCTAAACTGAGAAAATTCAATCAATCCTACATTATTTAGATTGAATTTAAATTGTACTTTTTATTCGTAAATTGAAAATTCAAATTGAAATTTTCATATCCAATTCGAATGTACTAAACGCCAGCCTAGTTAGCTGGCTAGCTGCAATGCAGGAAATCATGTAAATATATGTATATGAAAGCCCTTAGTCACTTGGTTTCTTTTCCCCTTTCATTTGCACTCTATGGCATGTCAAATCCAAACATAGACCATGGGGAGGTAAGGTATCATGTCCTCCTCCATTTCTTTACTTTTTGAATTTTAATTTTACATGGTGGAGATCAATATCAAATTCTTTCGAACCTGCGGGGGAGTACACCTTGAGGTAAAACTGACTTAAAACAATAAAATAAAATATATGGCATCATTATTCACATTTCAAAGTTGCTATAATTTGAAAAATTATGTGGAGCTTTTTCCTTTACTAGATTAAGGCACGCTAAAACTTTGAACATAATATATACATTTATAAATATTGTGGCAACATAACAACAAGGCTTTGTCAATGTCAATTTCCATTACCGTGAAAGAAAGCATAGCCATATAATAGACCAATCAATATTTACAATACTCTAGAACTACAATAAACAACTTTTTTCCACCTCTAAGATCACAGTGTATATATACGGTACACAAAGTTGTTTATAGGCTACAATGACTAGCTACTGCTTTGAATATTGTGGATAAAACATCTCAATCACACGGCAAAGGAAAAAAAACGAAACTTATATGAAAATTGTCCAAAGATATGGGCCAAGGAAAGAGTCATTGTATACCCCTATCTAGCATTATTTTTTTGGTTTTACGCCCAGTGCTCGGTAATTATGTTGGAGCTTAACTAAATTTGGATTCGTGTTGGAAATTTCATACTGTGGGGTAAAACACTTCCTAACAAAAGCAACTTTGTACTTGAAGAAACTCAAATTTAAGATCTTTGATTAAGAATGAAAAAATACTAACCACTGTACTATAGCTTTTATAACCTTTGTTGGTTCCCCTGTCTAGTGTTATAAAACCTCGTTAGTGTTGCTATAAAACTAGAATATTCTCTACTTTTTGGGGGGTCCCATCAATTACCCCTATCATTTAACCCCACACAACCAAAGCAAAATGAAAACTAGATGATGTAATGCTCTTCCCCCTACTAGGAAAAATAATTTGATTGATATGGCATCTTTCTATTATGAAAATTATGTAAAGTGAATTTTTGGAAGAATGAATATCATAATTTTCTACTTAAGTTTCTTGTTTCTAATAGTCTGGTGAAGGAATATCAGAGATTCTTGTAGAATGTCTTAGCATAGTGTCATGAACAAGTATCTTGTAGAATTATCTAGATATTCTAGAGTAGCGGTAGAAGAGAAAGTTCATTAGATTTTTCTTGTAGAATTATCTAGAAGATTTTCTAGAACCATTCCTACATAAGTATAAATAGGGGATGATATAAGGCATTTGTAACCAACAAAAAAATAAATAAACCAAAAGACAATCTAATTCAAAAAGTCTTCTTCCATAACAAATCTTCTCTTTCATAGTTTTCTCTTCTTTAGTTGAATCTTTCGATCTTAGTTAACAATTTTGGGCTAGCAGAAGGTCTCCCCAATTATACCTTTCTTCTGTTATTCTCTACAAGGTATCAAAGTCAAAGTCGTAGATTGACTTGTATTTATTTCAAGATCGAATTTGTGGTCTATTTAACTAGTTTGTCCTAATGGATTTAAGTGGAGCATTAATGGATTGGGAATGGAGTTGCTAAACCAGTCCAATTACAAGGTATGAAAGACATGCATGGAATCATACCTTGTGGCTGAATATTTGTGGGATGTTATTAACGGGAGTAACACAAGTACTTCGGATGACAGACCGGAGAGTAGTAATGCATATAAGAAGTAGAAGCAGATTAATGTGAATGAGGAGTTTATGCTGAAGAGGTCTATTTCCTCCAGTTTATTTGACCACATCATAAGGTGTAAATCAGCTCATGAAATATGGAGGACCCTCGATCAGCTATTTAACAAGAAGAATGAAGCTCAACTACAGATATTAGAGAATAGATTGGTCAACACCAATCAAGTTAATTTTTTTATTATCGAATATTTCTTAAGGATTAAGAATTTATGTTCTGAGATCTCTTTATTAAATTTGAATGAGGTTATCTCTGAAGCACGAATAAGAAGAAATATTATTCGTGGTTTGAAGTCAGAATATATTCCCTTTGTGACATTGATTCAAGGATGGGCTCAATAGCCATCCTTGGAGGAATTTGAGAATTTGTTGTCATCACAGGAGTTGCTAGTCAAACAATTGGCTAGTAAATTTGTCAAAGAAAGGGACAGAAATTCTCTTGTAACTGACAAGAGGCATGTTAAAGAAAAAATAATAGATATGTCTCACTCTCGATTCTCAAGTGGTTCAAGTTTGCCTTAAAATAAGGAATAGTCTTTTAACAATTATTGTACGAATCTTCTCAAATATTATCTGTGTGGCAAAGAAGGACACATATGAAGATATTTTCGAGCCATGGAGAGCGACATAGCTCAAACTATAAAAGTTATTGAAGAAGAATAAGGCTGGGAAAGATGCTTAGAAGTTGAGAGTCGAGCAATAGATGTCTTGGCTTTCATAAATTAGGAAAAATATTACATCAGATATAATTATGGGTGTCAAGTGGGCCGGAACCGACCCAGCCCGACCCGACCTGGCCCGGCCCTCGTAACTAACCCGGCCCGGTAAGCCCTAGGGCTTTAGGGTTCCGGGTCCCGGGCCGATTATTTTTTAAAATGGGCCCGGCTAACCCGACCCGGACCAAGCCCGATCTAGGCCCACCGGTTAACCCGCCCGGCCTGGCCCGGATAATTTTTTTTAAAAAAAAATGAGATTTTGGCTTTTGGGCCAAACTAGCCGTTGGACCAACGGCTATATAGCCGTTTTTGGGTCCAAACGGCTAGTTTGAGCCCATTTATTAAAAAAAAAAAAAAACTTTAAAATATATTTTTTAATCCAAAAAAAAAATCTATAAATACCCTACAACTTCAAATCATTTTTCACACAAGTTTTCACTCTCTCAAATCTTATTCTCTCTCAAATCTCAATTCTCAATTCTCAAATATTCAATATATTTAATTTCTTAAAGTGTTCACTTTAATTTTTTTAATTTTTCGTTTACAAAGTACGAGCGGAAGTTTCTAAAGTCGCAATCTTCGGATACTTCCAAAATTTGGTATTGTCGTTCCATCTCTTTCGTTTAATTTTTATTTATTGTATTAATTATTTAATATTTAATTTTATTATATTTGTGTATTTTGAATATTTTTAGTTTAATTTAATTTATATTATGGATAAATTAAGAAACCTCGCTACTAAAGGTGTTAAAAAATTTTGTCCCGGAAGCGGTAGTGGTAGTAAAAAGCGAATTACTAGCGGTAGAGGTAGTTCAAGTAGTAGATATACCCGTGTGCCTTCGCCTCCGGTACCGCTTGGTACACCTTTTGAGGAAGAAATAGGTGTAGGTGCTCACGATATGGATTATCTAGAAGCTCAGGAAAATTACTGTATAGAAGAAGAAAATGAAGTAGATGCGGTTAATTTAGACGAAGATAATGAAAATATTGCTGAGACACCCGCAGTAGGAGATGCTAACGTTAGATCTGAATCAGTTAATCTCCCTTCCCGTCCTCCCAGTGCCCCAAAACCTCATAAAAGAACTAGTATTGCATGGCAATTTTTTGAACGTATATCAGATATCGAGGTGCAATGTAATATTTGTCAACAAATATATAAGCATAGAAGTGGAGGCAAGCAAGGGGGTACGGGTACGTTAATGAGACATGTAGCTGAAGATCACAAAAGAGAGTTAAATATTGCAAAAGGTGGTGGGGATGTTGGTGGGTCAACGCAAACTAGAATGGACCTAGCAACTGGTCACGTAGCGAAGAAGTATAATAAATTGAGGGACCGGAAAGAAATAGCTAAAATGGTAGTTGTAGGTTGTTTGCCTTTTAATTTTCCTTCTTCTTCTGATGTCTTTATTCGTTATATACAAGCAATTTATAATCCTATGTTTAACGATATTCCTAGAACTACTTGTCGGTCTGATATTTTTAGACTTCATTCACAATATTATTTTTATTTATCAACATTGTTAAAAAATATTCAATGTAGATTGTCCCTAACTTCTGATCTTGGTCGTGCTGTAAATGAAAATGATTATTTAACCGTTACTTGTCATTGGATGGATAGTAATTTTGTGATGCAAAAACGTATTCTTGCTTTTTATATGATGAAGATCGTAAACATACTGGACAATTTATTGCTGATTCTATTGTTAAAATTGTCGGATATTATGGTATCGAAAATAAAATTTTATGAATTGCTTTTGATAATGCTTCTAACAACAACACTGCTATAAAAAAATTAAAATCTATGTCATCTCCGCCCTTGCCTGAAATTTTTCATATTAAGTGTGCATGTCATATATATAATTTAATTGTAAAAGATGGTCTTGAGTTTTTTGAGTTTTATACTGAAAAAATTAGTCTTGCTGTTGGTTTTATTCAAGGAAATAATCGTAGATCGAGAATTAGAGAATTTAAAGTTAAATGTCAAGAAAATAGACTTACACCGATTTTGATGCCTGAGGAAATTGATACTAGATGAAATTCTATGTATGAATTTTTAAAAACTTGTTATAAATATAGAATTCCTATTACACTAGCTTTTAACCAACATTGCGGTTCATTTGCTGATTCTGCTGATTGCATGCTACATAATTCTGATTGGGTTGTAATTAATGATCTTGTTAAGTTTTTAGAAAAATTTTATGTATCTACGGTTGAATTTTCCGGTGCTTATTATCCTACTGTTTGTAATATTTTGCCATATATAGCCGATATTTCTGGTTTGCTCAAAGAATATAAAAATAAAGAAGGTTATAAAGAAGCTGTTGGCGCCATGTTTACGAAATTTCAAAAATATTTTTTCCCGATTCCCCCTATTTACTTGGTTGGTGCTATGCTAAATCCGTGCATGAAATATTATAATATGTGTCACTTTAGTACTCCTATTTATACTAACTTAGAAATAAATACTAATCATGATTCTGAACAAGTACAACCTGATTTGTGGACGGCTACGGCTTATGCAAAGGATTACATAGAAAAATTATATAATCACTATGCTGATTTATTTGATTTAGCCGTACCTACAAATATCACTCCAACTGTCGCTCCTCATCCTCCCGAAGAGCCATCATCTTCTAAAAGGCCGGTACATAGTGGTTTTTCTGATTCGTTTTATGATTTAAATTGTTGGAACAGTGTTGATGAGAGAACTTACACATCAACTTATCTGGAAGAGCTGAAATATTATCTTCGGACGGCACCAGACGATCGCAGACGATGGATCAACACGTTGGATTGGTGGAGGAGTAATGAAACACAATATCCTGTGCTTTCAAGATTAGCTAGAGATATCTTGAATGTTCCAATGTCAACCGTTGCATCAGAGAGCGCCTTTAGTCAGGGACGATAACAGCTTGGAGACAACCGACACTCATTGGGAAGCAATGCAATGAATGTTCTAGTTTGCCTCAGAAATTGGATTAGAGCGGAAAGACGAAACCAAGGAATGGAACCGGAGCCAAGCGACGAGCTGAAACTTGAAGAAATTATGACTTCACGGGAGAACTCAGCAGAATCAAGTCCAATGCATGGTTTTGCCCCCGTTGACTTCGACTATCCTATGCAAGTTCCCATTAATATTAACATGAATGAGTTGGAAAAAATGATGCATAATTTATAGATTTTTCATTCATGTAAATTATAAATTTTGGATCATTTTGCAATCAATAAAATTCCCCAAATTCATTCACTCCTTAGTCCTTGCTTTTTATTTTATTTTCATTTAACGATTTAAAATTTTAAATTGAATTTCTAGTTTTCTCCTTTAAATTAAAAACTTACTTCTAATATATTATTAATTTACTACCAAATATTATTAATTTATTATATTAAGTAGCATATGTTTTGTATATTTGTGCATATATCTTCTATAGAAGTGTATATTTAACGTATACATGTGTATATGTTTTATAAATTAGTATATAAGTATATCTATATATATTGTAATGTATATATAATGTAGTATATTTTATAAGTAGTAGTATATATACATTGAATGGTGCGTATACACGTGTATATATCTTCTATAGCAGTGTATATTTAACGTATACATGTGTATATGTTTTATAAATTAGTATATAAGTATATCTATATATATTGTAATGTATATATAATGTAGTATATTTTATAAGTAGTAGTATATATACATTGAATGGTGCGTATACATAGAATAGAGTGTATATATATGAATAGATCTTCTATAGACGTGTATATTTAACGTATACATGTGTATATGTTTTATAAATTAGTATATAACTATACAAATATATATTGTAATGTATATATATTATAGTATATTTCATTTAAAGTATTACATATACATAGAATAGAGTGTATATATGTGAATAGATCTTCTATAGATGTGTATGTTTAACGTATAAATGTGTATATATTTTATAAATTAGTATATAACTATACAAATATATATTGCAATGTATATATATTGTAGTATATCTCATTTAAAGTATTACATATACATAGAATAGAGTGTATGTATGTGAATAGATCTTCTATAGACGTGTATATTTAATGTATATATGTGTATGTATTTTATAAATTAGTATAGAACTATACAAATATATATTGTAATGTATACATATTGTAGTATATCTCATTTAAAGTATTACATATACATAGAATAGAGTGTATATATGTGAATAGATCTTCTATAGACGTGTATATTTAACGTATACATGTGTATATATTTTATAAAATAGTATATAGCTATACAAATATATATTGTAATGTATATATATTGTAGTATATCTCATTTAAAGTATTACATATACATAGAATAGAGTGTATATATGTGAATAGATCTTCTATAGACGTGTATATTTAACGTATACATGTGTATATGTTTTATAAATTAGTATATAACTATACAAATATATATTTTAATGTATATATATTGTAGTATATTTGATTTAAAGTATTACATATACATAGAATAGAGTGTATATATGTGAATAGATCTTCTATAGACGTGTATATTTAACGTATACATGTGTATATGTTTTATAAATTAGTATATAACTATACAAATATATATTGTAATGTATATATATTATAGTATATTTCATTTAAAGTATTACATATACATAGATTAGAGTGTATATATGTGAATAGATCTTCTATAGACGTGTATATTTAACGTATACATGTGTATATATATATATATTGTAGTATATTTTATTTAAACTTTAAAGTTTAAAGTAATACATATATATTTGGATGGTGTGTATATATGTGTAATTGTGTATATGTGTATATATTTTTTAAATTCTAATGTAGTATATACTATGTATATAGTGTATATATATTGTTTAACGTATTTATAATGTATGTAGGTGGGTATATATAATGTATATTGAAAAAAAGTTTTTTTTTTTATATTTTTGACCTGTTTTTTAATCGGGTTTGACCGGGTTTAGGTGGATTTGATCGGGTTGGGTTAAGTGGGCCGGGTTAGGGTGGTTTTTGATTTTTTTACTGTTGGGCCTGGACCGGCCCTCAACCTGGTTAAATAACACGGGCCGATTTCGGGTTGGCCCGGCCCGGCCCACTTGACAGCCATAGATATAATACAATCCATCATGTAGAGCAGGAAGGCACCGATAAAAAGCAAGATGATACTGACGTGGTAGATGCTATCAAGAAAATCAAAGAAGAGGATCCTTAAAATGATAATAAAAGTCTGAACGTGAAGGATATTGAAGTAGATTATGAGAAAATATTGTCTAAAACTCAATATGTCAGTGATGACTTTATCGAAGAAACTATTAAGGGAGATATAGTAGAAGTTGAAGTCTCTGATCAATCATCTATGCTATCAAGGTCAATCACTAACTCAGAACAAATATTAAAAGTTGAAGAAGAAGCTAAAGATCCAATGAATGATGACGTTGAAAGTAAAGCCCTAATTTCTAATGGAGAGACATACAATATGATTGAAGAGCTAGAAACAAAATTTAGTGGTGGACCCTATTATGATGTTGAGGCTTCACGAAAAATTGATGATCATATAGTCATCGAATCAAATGAGGAGACTGATATAGATGAAATATCCTTGTATTATGGAGTTGCTTCAGAAAGAGTATGTTCTAAAATCTTGAAGGCTAAAGCTCCAAACTCTTTCATCACATGCATGTCTCTAGATAATGAAGTTGTGGAGGAGCTCAGAGAAAGGGGGAGCTCGAGAAGTCAACATCATAAAATCCAGCAAGGACAAATCAATGACGAAAAATATTCATCATTGGAAGAAGAAAGAAGAGTTGGGGAAAAATTGCTGAGAGTTTCGCCAAGACATGATTCAAAGCTTCGTTTAAGTTCTTCTACATTGAGTTTGGGATAGCTTCTAAAAAATCACTTTAAGGGGGCATGTGAAAATTATGTAAACTGAATTTTTGGAAGAATGAATATCATAGTTTTCTAGTTAAGTTTCTAGTATAGTCTGGTGATGGAATATCAAAGGTTTTTGTAGAATGTCTTAGTATAGTGTCATGAACAAGTATCTTGTAGAATTATCTAGATATTCTAGATTAATAGTAGAAGATAAAGTTCACTAGATTTTCTTGTAGAATTATCTAGAAAATTTTCTAGAACCATCCCTACACAAATATAAATGGGGGATGATATAAGGCATTTGTAACCAACCAAAAACAAAAAATTCAATTCAAGAAGTCTTCTTCCAAAACAAAACTTCTCTTTCATAGCTTCCTCTTCTTTAATTGAATCTTCCAATCTTAGTTAACGTGGGCTAGCAAAAGATCTACCAAATTACACCTTTCTACTGTTATTCTCTACATCTATAACTAATTTGCTTTCTCCTACTCATACAAGATGGGTTGCATGTGATAAATTTTTATTTTTTTAAGTTTTGAACTTGTATCAACTCCTAACAATATAAATCATCATTACACTAATATCATTGAAATTTAACTTGCCGTAGGAGGTTACTGTTTCTTTTTTTAGACTACTAATTTACTTTTTATGGGTAGTTAACTTATGGTTACGTATTAAGTTACGTGATAGGAGATACAGCTATAGCATTATCAGTTTTAAACCTTCTCTTTGAAAAGTTCGAAATTTTTCAAACATATTACTGACTCAAATATATGGCACTCTAACAAAGACAACGAGTTTGAAGTCCTTACAACTCTCATATGTCAAACAAGTAGATACATATAAAATTTGAGGAGGAATCTTGCTTTTTCGTTTCTATGTTTCTGTTGGGGTGGGGTATAGGCGAGGTGGGGATGGGGTGGGGTGAGGGTTAGCAAGTAACATGGAGAAGGAAGAGAGCGTTTCCAAGTATTTAGCATGGGATGGCCACTCGAGGCCTATTAATGAGAAAATGGCCACAAATCAATTAACTGGTAATGATTCTTAAGGAATTTGAAATTTGTTCTTGGATCACAGTGATGTTGACACAATTTATCCCTGATATCTCCATTATTAGTAACTATGCATTCAATTATAGCAATGGAATCAGAATTTGAAATTTATGGATTCTAAATTATAATTTTTAAAAATATTAGATTCTAAATTAATAATTTATACATATTTAATATTTTTTTAAAAAAATAAATACAAGATTTAAATCTAAGTTATTGAAGTCGGCTGAACCCATAACAGACACCCTAACTCCTACTCCTGATCATTCACATTAGTCCCCACTACCCGATTACTCATATGTTTTCAAGCAGAATACTTTCCTTCCATGGTAACCTTCAATTATCCTGAGTTTTTTCCAACATCTTAAAAAATGAAGTTATCAATGTGTCTGCAGATGGGAGGTGACAAATATTTCATAAATATTCATGTTTGCCGAGTTAATTCTCATGCCGCCCCCTCCGTGGTGTGTAAAACAACACTGTAATCCTTTGACAACTTAACTTATGTTTACATTTATAAAACTCAAAATTTTGAATTCTCATTCTAAAGATCAATGTTCACCTCACGATCTCTTTGCATAAAAGTTTTTTCCCGCAAAGATTATTTGTCGTTGAGATTGAAAAAACAATATGCGGTGATTATGTTATGGTCCATTGCAAGATATGGATCTTAAGTTCCACATCGATATAGAAATGTGCTGATATAGGCTTGTATCTTGGATTCTTTTACTTCAATAGCTAGCACTATTTGAGACGTGATTCCCCTAAATTGTAACAAATTCACAATATATACTCCTAAATCGTCCTTGTACAAGAAACATAAGGTATATTCCTTCTATCCCAACTTGTGACACCTTTTGAATTTTGAGAGTCATGTTTTATTATTGTTTATCTTCTCATATATATATATATATATATATATATATATATATATATATATATATATATATATATACGGGTAGTAATATTTTTTACATAGTTTTCACACATATAAATTGGGGTCTTTTGATAGAGTTCCATAAAACTTCAATACAAGAGTAGGGGTGTACAAATCGAACCGTTAAGTCAAACCAAATCAAGAAAAAAAAATTGACTTATGGTTTGATTTGATTGGTTTGGTGTTGGCAAAAAAAAAATCGATCATTCTTGGTTTGATTTGGTATTAGAAAAAATAAAATCAAGCCAAACCCAAACCGAACCGACGTAATACATATATAATTTTAATTTTTTATATGTAAAAAAATATTACTTATAATCTACTTTCTAATTACTTTTATTATTTTTTTATATTCAAAAAATAAATATATATTCTTAGGCCTTTAATTATAGTATTTTTCCATGGAAAAAATACATAAAGTAGCATACTTATGTATTAAATTATAAAAAATAACAACACTTTTGTCAAATTACATTTTGTAGCATATGTATTTGTATGTGTTTGTATTTTTGTAGCAACAGTTTGCAAAAATACAAAATACATATCGATCGTAAGGGCAGTATTTTTGTAGCAACAGTTCGCAAAAATACAAAATACAACTTGCTATATTATGTAATTATGAAACTATTACGATGAAACTCATAATTAAGGGGATGAGTATGTTATTTTTGAATTTTGCCCTTTTTCCATTAATAACAAATTAATACAAAACTCAATATTAATATAAAAATCTAAAACTCTTTAATTGCTTCACTTTTTACATTTTACTTTCCAAGTTTTTAGAAAGTTTACATTATTTTCTCATCTTACTTTCACCTTACTTTTCTCATTCGTCAAGTTGTGATTTAAGTTTGTTTCTCTTCTTTCTTCTTTTTTATGGAATTATGTTATAATTAATTACTTTATGGAGTTAAGTTTTTAATAAGTTGTCTCCAATTCTTCATTCTTTTGTATGCTCACATTTTATGTGAAAGAAACTTTCAAACAAGCTACTAGTGACTTAGAAATTGAACTACTTGGGTATCCACATAATATTACTTTGAGAGATAGTAGTTTAGACGACTTAGTAATTTGTCAACTTAATTTTTATTGGAACTACTCTATGACCATTGTTTTTTTTATCTTTTTAGTGAAAACATTTAATTTTTTTTTTCAATCACATTATAATTATAAAAAAACTGAAAAATAAAAAAAACCGAAAAAATCCGACTAAAACCGAAATAAAAAAATCGATTGTATATTGATTTGATTTGGTTTATAGATTTAGAAAACCAACATTATTGGTTTGGTTATATTTTAATAAAAAATCGAACCAACCTGACCTATGTACCCCTATACAAGAGGGTCGAAACCAAAGAAATTTGACTCTTAGAAACCGAAAGGGTGTCACGTAAATATAATTAGAGACCGTGCAAAAGATACGTGACAAGCGTGTGAATCTGATAGAGCAAAAAGAAACAGTTGCGATGATGGGGTTCAAATGGACCACTATATATATTTGATATGACTTGGGACCTCTTTCTTTCATCCACGTTGCAAATAACGACTATAACGGACTAATAATGACTCCAAAAATGTAACATCACGGGAAGTTCTCCTCCTGTCATTCTTGTCAATAACTCATTAGAAATTACAGGTTGAAACTTGAAATTAACATTTTGACCTTTAGTTTGTGCAATTCTTTTGAGAAACATAGCAAAAGAGCAGGAGTAGGGAAACCTAGAGAAGTTGCCAAATTAGAAATAGGCATACATTTTGGTCCAATCAATACTAAAAACCAATAAAAAAGGGATGGGAGAGATGAGAAAAAATGCATGAGTTTTCATCAACAATTTATATGAGTAAGCCATTGATTGGAAAGTAAAACCAATAAAAACATGGTCCAAATTCATTTTTCATGAGAAGTCGCTTTAAGATGTGAATGATACGAAAGTTTAGGAGTCAAGTTCCTCAAAAGGGTTGATGCGAAATGGTTAAATATGTAATTGAAAGAAGCTAGCACCAACTACTAAACTTAAGAAACCAGGTTTCTTAAGATCAACTGTAACAGTAAAACATAGAAAGATGAAATTTATAGTGAAAAACCTCTCCGCTCAAGTGAATAAAAATTACGACTTACAGCATGTAGGATTTTATCCAACTTCACTAATTTTAACGAGCGATTTTAGATTACAACTTGTTATGGAAATATCATGGGTTAACTAGTACACCCATAAAGAAAGAAAATAAAGAAGAAAAATAACACATGGATTTAACGAGGTTCGACTAGGTCCACTATGAAAGAAAAGAGAAGTGTACAATGTTTTAGAATCTTCAACTATATCCCCTATATATAGATTTCAAGTAGTCTCAAACCTATAAAGAAAAGGTTCTCCCAATCCTATAAAACCATGTTTTCCTGTCCTAAACCTATTAGGACAATGGGTCTCCAAGTAAAATACTACAAAAAACATGTAATATTGCGGTGGTTTATTTGCGGGGTTACCTTAACCCCCCGTAAAATTATATAAAATGCAGGGGTTAAAAAGCTGCCGCTAAAATTTATACAATTGCGGGGATTTTAAACCCTCGCTATTAAGTGTGGGGTTGTAAACCCCAGCTATCAGTTAAAAAAAATAGGAACATCAAAAAATATAAATTTGCGGGGGCTTTAAACCCCCGCTATAATAAAAAAAAATAGCGCTGGAACATTTTATTTTCCCTCTTTTTTTTAATTGGGCAAAATTATTTTCCCTCTCACTTTACCAAATCTATAGGCCCCCAAGTCTCACTCTCTTATTTCTCCCAACTTTCTTCTCCATTCGGCCTCCCAAGTTGAAGCTCTCATAACTTGACCCTTCACAGATTGGTGTAATTCTTCATGACTCACACGAAATTGCTCAAGTTAAGAGTGTCACTGGTAGCAAGATCTTGCTTATCCTCAAGGACCATGGTATTCTTATACATGTCCTTTTTTAATGGGAATTGCTATTTATATATGAGTATTTATGTGAATGTGTTTTGATATTCGGGTATTTTGGGAAAATGGATAGGGCTCGCACCTGAGATTCCAGAGGATCTATACCACCTGATTAAGAAAGCTGTTACCATTAGAAAGAATTTGGAGAGGAGCAGGAAGGACAAGGATTCCAAGTTCCGATTGATTTTGGTCGAGAGCAGGATCCATCGCCTTGCTCGCTATTACAAGAAAACTTCATTTTGCTCTTTACGTTTTCTTCCTCCTCAGGTGAGACCTAATTTTCTGCTCTGAATTTTGCTCTTTATGGATGCTTTCTGTTTTCACAGTAGCTGACATGGTTGAATTAGGAGTTAGAGAGGTTAGAAAGATTTTAGTTAAATATATCTAGTTAAATATTGAGTTTTCAGTAATAAATAGAAGACCACAATTGATTTTATGTTGGCTTACTGATATTTCTCTTGCTCATCCAAGGTAAATCTCCTTTTTATTTGTGTATTTGTCATCTCTTTGTTCGGTTGATGTTTCACACATTTATATTTTCACCATTATTCTATTTTTTCTTAATTTCACCTTGGTTGTAGCGATGAAGTTTGCATTTTGAGTTTCTTTTATAGTCCGATGATCTCTGAAGTTTGAAGTAGGTGTATCATATTTCTCTAAACAAGCAGCTTAAGATCTTTAGTGGAGCTTGACTTACACCCTCCTGTCTAACAGCATAGTAACAGCTAGTGTGAAAAAGTAACATTCGACTCCAAGTATTAAAACCAATATAAAAATAGAAATATGTGTTACCTCAAATATGTGTAGCCAAGTTCAAAAGGCTTTACTTGTCTGATTCATAAAGAAATCAAAATGATATCACATGTAGTGAGACAGGAAGTGTTTTGGACTTGCTAAATTGTAAATTAGATCAAACATTTGAAATCCAAAATATGCAAATCCAATAGCATTAACAGTAACGCAATACCCGGGACATATTATGAAAGGTCTAACCATCACCAAAAGCCATGGGAAGTAGTTTTAGGAAGATAATAAATGACAAACAGGCAATGCCAAAAGAAGAATGAAAGAAAGAAAAATAAATTTTATAGTATAACTTTCTTTGACGGAAAGAAGAACAATCAAATTATCTACCATTGAAATCCATCAGCCCCACAAGGTTTGGCATTTACTAATGAATAAGTTGTTCTCAACTTGTTCTTATCACTGGAAAAATCAAGTAGTATGTTATAGGACAAGACAATTATTTGATAGAGTGATTTTTCATAAGATGTGTTGTTATGTATGTTCTCTGTTATAGTTCAATAATTTATTTATTTATTTTCTATTATGTTCACTTTTCTTCTTCATGAAATCTTATAGGTGATATTTAGCATATTCATCAAATTCTTCAATGGATAGATCTTGGATTGGAATGCCAAGAAACACACCAGAGTATTTGCTTGGTTTGAATCAGTTTTTTCATTTTTCATTTACCAATGGAGCTATAGAAGATAAAATAAAGTGTCCATGTCCTTTATGTGGTTTTAAAAAGTGGCAAACAAGAGATGTGGTGTTTCACCATTTGATGAACAAGGATTTCCCTCAACATTACGTCACTTGGATTATGCATGGGGAATTAAATGTTTTGCCTAATTCCAGAAACACAAAGGTCATTCAAGATGCTCCACCTTTTGAAAATCCTATTGAATTATTGATTAATGAAGCATTTGGGGGTTTAAGGCACGAGTGTGTTGATGCAGGTCTATCACAAGTAGCGGGAGAAAAAAAAACTTTGCATGATTTGTCTGATTAAAATAATAAAGATTATTTTGAATTGCTTAAAGATGGAAGTGAAGATTTGTATGAAGGATCCAAGTACTCAAAGTTGGAATTTTTATTAAAGCTTTATCACATAAAGTGCTTGTCTAGGTTAAGCGATAAGGAAATGACTATGGTGCTAGATCTACTCAGGGATGCATTTAAATTTGTAAAGATCCCTATATCTTTTTATGAGGCTAAGAAAACCATCAAGAAGTTGTATCTTGATTATATCAAGATAGATGCTTGCCCAAATAATTGTATGTTGTACTAGGAAGATGATATTAATGCAGAATCATGTAAGCATTGTCACATTTTTAGATGAAAGCCCGAGAAGGATAGCAATCTTGATCATGATCCAAGTACAAGTAAGAAACAAAAGAAGAAGCAAAAGAAGCCCGCCAAAGTTCTGCGCTACTTTTCATTAAAACCAAGATTACAAAGATTGTTTATGTGCTCTAAAATTGCAGAGCATATGAGATGGCATGCAGAGGATGATAGCAAAGATGAGATCTTAAGGCACCCTCGAGATGGTGAAGCATGGAAAAGGCTTGATATAAATTATCCTAAATTTGCTTCTGATCCTCAAAATGTTCGATTAGGACTATCTACTGATGGTTTCAATCCTTTTGGAACAATGAGTACTAAGTATAGCATTTGGTCGGTGATTTTGTTTTCATACAATCTTTCTCCTTGGTTATGTATGAAGCAATCAAATTTTATCCTCTCAATGATCATTCCAGGTCCACGTATAGTAGGGAACAACATAGATGTACATCTACAACCACTTATTAAGGAGTTGAATGAGTTGTGGAGTGAAGGTGTGGATACTTTTAATTCATCAAAGAATAAAATATTCAAAATACGAGCAGCTCTTATGTGGACAGTTAGTGATTTTCCTGGACTTGATATCTTATCTGGTTGGAATATGCATACTGGTCTTGCATGTCCTTCTTGTAATTTTGATACAGAACCTTGTCACTTCGCCATAGTAGAAAGTGGTGTTTTATTGGCCACCGTCGATTCCTAACAAAAAATCATAAATTTAGACTGATGAGATATCATTTTGATGGAAATATGGAAGAGAGGATCCCTCCAAAGAAGTTATCCGAGTCAGAAAATTTACAAGATTTGGAAGACAATCAGAGTTGCAAAAAAAAAGAAAAAGAATGTTGGGGAAGATGCAACTCAACAATGGAAGAAGAAAAGCATATTCTTCTATCTTCCATATTGGGAGTTTAACCCGTTGCCCCATAATTTAGATTTGATGCATATTGAAAAGAATGTTTTTGACAATGTAATATTCACTTTGTTAAGTGATAAAGAAAAGTCAAAGGATCATGTTAAGGCCCGAAAAGATCTACAAGATATGGGCATAAGGAATGATCTTTGGGTCGATGAAAATGATGAGTTTAAACTTGCTGCATTTACAATTCCAAAAAACAAGAAAGTGGGCTTCCTCATGACTTTAAAGAATATCTCAGTGCCGGATGGTTATTCAAGTAATATATCTCGTCGTATTGATTTGGATCAAAAAAGAATTTTTGGATTAAAAAGCCATGATTGTCACATTCTTATGCAACATCTGTTACTTATAGCAATTCGCAATGTGCTTCTAAGACAAGTTGTTGCAACTTTGGTTGAGTTTTCTTCCCTTTTTAGGTAGCTTTGTTTGAAAAGTTTAAGTCATGTAGACTTAGTCAAGCTACAAAATCAAATTGTGGAAACTCTTTGCTATTTAGAGATTTTGTTTTCTCCATCATTTTTTACTGTAATGATTCATCTAATTATTCATCTAATTGATGAGGTAAAAAACGGTGGCCCGATACATTATCGCTGGATGTATTTTGTTGAAAGGTAAAATATTCCTTACTTAAAATCATTTTAGTTGATTTTACAGTAATACTTCAGTGTAAATACTTCATCTTACTTATTAATGTTTTGGATATAGATTGTTGGGACATTTCAAGTCCCTTGTAGGGAACAAATCACAGCTAGAAGGTTCCATAGCTGAAAGTTACATAGTTGAAGAAGCTCTTACTCTTTATTCTTGTTATTTTGAGGAAATTGAGTCAAGGTTAAATCGACTAAAACGTGTAAATGATGAACCAAGCCAAAATGAGGCTTATGAAAATTCAAGTATGTTCCCTCAACAAGGTAAGCATGTTGGAGGCTTCATAACAGAGCCACTGACTCATTTGGAGACAACACAAGCTCATCGATACGTGTTACTTAATTTTGCGGCTGTGAAGCCATTTATTGAGTAAGAAATTCACATTTATTTGATTTATAAGATATCTTTTGTGTAAATTGATTAAAATTTCTAATTATTATACCTTTATAGTGAATTTAGAGATTACATCAAAAGAAGTACAAGAGGCCGTAGACTTTTAGCAACAGAGGTAGAGAGAAGAGTTAGTAAAGAGTTCCCTGATTGGTTTCCTAAGAGAGTGAGTGAATGACATTAAAATGTTTATTTTTGTATAACTTTTTTATATCAATTTAAAATTTCTAATATAAATGTTTTATATATTTAGATTATGAATTTGGATATAGCAGATACTATCTCTGATGAGATGAAGTTCTTAGCACAAGGTCCAGCCCGAGATGCAAGAAGATTCAGTGCTTATAACATTAGTGGATTCAAATTTTGAACCTTATCTAGAGAACAAGGATTAAAAACTCAAAATAGTGGAGTTTTTCTTATCTCTAACACTTCTTGTGTTGCGTCTAGTGTAGATAGATATGCAACATAAGCAGACCTTCCATATTATAGAAAGTTGGAAGACATTGTTGAGCTTAATTATTATGGAAAATTTAGGATTGTTATTTTCAAATGTCAGTGGGCTGATACTACTCAGAACAGAGGGTTCAAAATAGATGCTTGGAAGTTTAATTGTGTCAACTTTTCCAAATTGATTCATACTGGTGATCGTGTGGATAATGATCCGTATATTGAATCATCACAAGCTAATATGGTCTACTATGTTGATGATGAAAATGATAAAGAATGGAGTGTGGCTGTACATCTAAAACCAAGAGATTTATTTGACATGAGAGAGATTGATGAAGAGGAAATATATGAGAATGAGCCATACCAACAACAAGAATTTGGATAATTTTTTGATGTTGATTACGAGAATGTCGAAATTGCAATAGAGGAGCACATGACTGATACATATATCATTAATTTGTAGTTTCCTCTAGCACTTTCTTTTCTTGCTTGATTTGTATTTTTTTTTAATGATATTACTGCTTGTTGTTGCATGTGATGTTACGTCTTGTTGTTGTACTACCTCCTTAATACTTAAAGTACTACCTTATATAGTACATTCCGGATTTACTGAAGAAATCTTTGTGTTATCAGCTTTGTCACTCAACTGTTTGCTGAGTGTTTACAAATGAATGTTTTACAAATTTTTATTGGAATCTTGGTTATTAGATTTTCTCGGTTTTGCTATAGTGGAGCAGTAGTTGCATTAAGGTACTTTTGAGTGGATAAGAGCGGTTATTTGCTATAGTGGAGAAGAAGTTGCATTAAGGTACTTATGTGTGGATAAGAATTTGCTACTTAGTTTCTTTTACTTGCATTTTCTGCTTTCTGATTATCGGTATGTTTAAAAATCAGAAAAAATGAGGATGAACAATACCTGAAAGAATTCACAAATTATCTAGGTGTTTCTTTACTTGCTTGTTTCCTGAAAATATAATAAAACAAAAACTTAAAACACAAAAGAGAATGTGGGTAGCGTTGACAAACTCATTGAGCACCAGATGATAGTTAAGCCAGTTACTGTCCCTTTGTTGCTTCTCTTCCTATTTCACTAAAGACTAGAAGGTATTATTTTAACTCAGAAGTTTAAGAATGTTACAGGTTTACAAAATTTCTGAGAGTAGCAAACAATCTCAATATGCATTGATTGATTTGCTGTGAATACATTTTGTGCAGCCAGCTGGTCCATCTAATTATAACTAAAATGTGGATATTTGGCAATATATTACAGATATGCTAAGGTTCAAGAGTATGTAGAAAAAGCAAAAATTAGATTTTCCGGTATCTACATCACAAGGTACTAAATTAGCATGTTTGCCAACAAATCTGCCTCCGCCAATTCAGCATGCACCTCAACCATCTCGACCAGTTTACTCAACATCCCATCCAACTCTTATAGATGAGGACACGCCACATCCGAGTCTAATAGTTTAGCCTAAATCACAACCATCCCGATTAGTTCACTTGACATCACATCCATCTCCGATTGGTCGGGACTCATCACAACCATCTCGATTAGTTCACTCTACTTTACTTCCGGGTCTGGAAAATCAGAATTCGTTGCAGTTATCTCAATCAATTTATTCTACATCACATTCGGAACCAACAAATGAGGACTCGTCAGATGCAGTTTCCACAGATCAGGGTGCACCTAAAAAATATTGTACACGTGAATCTATAGGCATTGGGTCGTTGACGCAATAGGTAAATACCTCAGACTATCAATACATATTCATCACACCTTTTAAATTTAATGAAATGTCTCTCATAGCTTCAACTAATCTCTTTTATTATTACAAATTCAAGAAATAACATCAAGAAAATCAAAGTAAAAGCTACGAAAGTGCTGAGTTTAACGGGTGAAGAACGTATTGTGGTTAATTTTGATATTTATGATGAACTATTTGGTGAAGCACACAGCCTTCTTTCATGGTTTTGTGGAATTTTAGCGTGTGATTGCTCTTTATTTTCAATCAACTTTGAAAAATGGTCGAATTTACCTATGACATACTTTAATCGCGTCTTCGATCATATTATAAAGGTATAAGCTCTAAATTCTGACAACTATATCACTAATTATTATTTTTAGAGACTGACAACTATATGTTTTATTTTTATCTTTGAATTTTATATTTGCACGTAATAGAAAAGCTAACCAATATTTTCATTTTGAAGCCCAAATTCTTCTTTGACATAGGTGAAACAGTTGCTCGACGACATATTTCTTTATCTATTGGAAAAAAGTGGGATGCAAATAAGCTTAACATGTGGAATGAAGTTGATGATCCACTTAAAAGTAAAGCTCAGATTATGGATAAGGTGCCGGACGGGGTCCCACCAGATCAATGGATTCCTTTTATTGAATACAATTTTAAAGAATCAATAAAGATATTTATGTAAATGTATTTCTTTATAGTTGTATAATTATTTTTATAAGAAAATGCATCAAAGAAATCGTGAAAATCGAAAGAAACAGACAATTCCTCACACTGGTGGCTCTAAAGACAATGCTACAAGAAGGGCTGAAATGGTGAGTGAATTAATCTCACATGTAATAATTCTAAATAGTAAATTATTTTGATTATGTTTTTTAATTTATAGATGGTCGAGACTGGACAGTGGCCTGGACGAGCAAAAATGTACATTACTACTCATAAGAATCTAGATGGAGTATATATTAATGAAGTGGCAAAAGAAATATGTGTGAGTTTTACTTATGTGCCATAGACTCTCATTGAGCAATAAACCACAGTATGTCAAATGAATTTTTATTATTAATTTAACAATAAATTTTCTATATTTAGGAAAAAATTGAGTCAACTTTGAGCCAAAGCACCATAGATAAGTCTCAAGTTTCGCCAAATGATGTCGTTGGTAAGGTGCTAGGGCAAGAACACTCTGAAAGGGTAAGATGTTTGGGATTAGGAGCTACTCCTAGCAGAGTTTTTCAACAAGTTAGACCTCGTTTTGGTGGTACAAGTACATCAAGTAGTGGAGGTTTTTGTTCGTCCCAATGTCGAGAAAACTACACTCAAATGATGAATTCTCAAAATCAAATACTGAGTGCTTTAAAGACATATATGATAATGAAAGAAGGAACGATACCGGAACAATTTGTAGGGCTCTTTGATTCTTCTTCAATGGTTTCTCCCACAATAGTAAGTAAAGTTCTCTTTACTTTCTTTGAGTTTGAGCTTGCAATATCGATATCTGTTTAATTACCAAAAAATATAAAGGGGAAAACATAGTAATTATATGTATACTTGCAGTTTAGCATTAGATAGTAAGGTATGTTGAACAATAAGAAACTATGTTATTACTAAATAATACTATTACCAAGTACTTACTGATCATCTTCGATATCTATATCTTTAATAAATAATACTGCTACCAAGTACTGACTGATCATCTTTGTATCGCTAACCAATTTGCATAGATATGTAGGGTTAGTTTGAATGTCTCTTTCAAGTTAGTTAGCTGATAGATTATTCAATTTATGTCTCTTTCAATTCGGTATATCCAATAGGATTTACTCCTAAGCTATGGAACATGAATAGGGTCCCCCTCACCTCCACCTACCAAAATAAAGAATTAGTGCAAGACTTCAGGAGGTCAAGCTAGTACAATAATATTACAGAAGCATCTTGAATTTTTCATATTGGATTTATTGTGGATGAAAGGAGAAAAAAAGTAATGGATGTTCTGGGGCTTCTAAAAATTTGGGTTCTCAGAGAAAACAATTTGGAAATTAAGGACACATTTAGCAGTGATCCTTATGTTGTTGGTGATGTGGGTGGACAGGCATGTTTTATTTTCTTTATTATCTAAGTTCTCTCTTGTACTTCCATGTCTTTCTAACAATTTTATATGTGCTAAAAGAATCCAACCTTTTATATTTGATGGTGGCTTTTGCTAGTCTGTTTTCTAGATGCTTCTTTCTCTTATTTTTATGAGAATTGAGCAGGTTTCTTTGTGTTAGGTTGATATGTATTCCTTGTTCCTCCAAGTCTGGTTAAGTTTTTCTGCCACCCTCTTAGAATCCTTCTTGCTTATTCTGGAATTGATTTGATCAACTTTCGAAGCTCTCATTTTTGTTTTTAATTGTGGAATTTGTATATGATATCAAGGCTTAGGCGTCATTTGTTTTCATTTAATTGAGGTCTAAATTTGATCTGTTTAGATCTTAGGCCATTAAGTGCATTAATCTACATTAAGATGTCAACACTTATTTGGTCTGAATAGGTAATCATTAGAATCTTGAACAAAGTCTTTATATCATTAAGAGGTATTTTTTGTGTGCATAATGTAAATTCTTCAAGCTCCTAATGCTTAATGTGATTTTTTTATTTGAGTAAATGACAGAAAATTTGCTTAAGGTGTAGCCAACTGGTGAAAATAGATTTTAGGAAGACATTTTGCTTTGCCCTTTAGAGAAATAATCAGTTCCTAACAAAATTGCATTTATGCAAATTTTTGCTTAGAACTTGATTTGTCTATTGCCTTTTTTGGATGATTGATTCGATGTGCCCTTAACTTAATTTAGCTTTTTTGGTTGATTGATTCTTGAAGACAAGAATATGGACAGCGAAATACTGGTTTTTGTGCCAAATACTGATTTTTGTGTATTATTCAGATCCCTCTTGATATGTCATTTCAATGCAACATTTTTGTGTCAATGTTGAATAGAATATTATAATGACATGAACAACACTCGCTCAATTTTTTTTGACACTAAACTGTGAATTATTACCATGAATCTTATGTTCGTATGTACGTTTCCGCGAATTGTTGAACTATTTGAATGAAATGTTGTCCACAACTGATGTTAAGCCTGACTTTTACACCTTTCCTCCAGTGTTGAAAGCTTGTGATAGTATAATTAATGGTCTAAAAATACACTGCTAGGCTTCAAAACTTGGGTTAAAGTGGGATGTGTTTTTAGCTGCCTCATTGGTGCATGTGTGTTGTCGTTTTCAATCTTTGTGTGTTGCCTTAAGAATTTTTAAGGACATGCCTTGTCGGGATATATATGGGTTGTTGGAATGCTATGATAACTGGGTAATTTTGTCAGAATGGAAATGCTATTAGTTATTATACTACTAATTGAGTAGTTTAAAATTGTAACGTGAAATAGTTATTGATTGATTTATTTAACATTTATCATGATGCTTTTAGTTGTTTGTAGTTGTACGCAAACATAAATGTTTTATAATGAGGACTGAAAGTTTATTTACTTGATTTTTATACTTTGAATTTTTATGTAGTCAAGTGATGCGGCCAGTGGACCTATTTCACCCATAGATGCAAGGAGACCACATGATTATTGTGATCCTAATGACAGTCATTGATTTCATTATAAATTGTCTTGGATATTCAATTATGTCTTGATGTATTTGTGTATTTGGTTGGACTGAATCTTAAAACACTGAAGTTTTTGTATTTAAATTTGATTTTGAAGATACTACTTAATGTTGGAAAATTGGAGTTTGAAAATGTTAATGTTGAATATTTAATTTTGAAGTTTAACGTTTAATGTATTTTTGACGTGTTTTTCTATTACAATATTTAGTTATTCATGTTGTGTTAATGATATTTGAATTAAACGAATATTGGATTGTAGGTTATGCCTAAAGGAATAATTAAGTTTGAGCTAAAATTAGAATATACAAATAGTAATTGAAATTGATGGGCACCACTAAATTCTTTAAAAAAAGAAAAAAATAGCGAAGGTTTTAAACTGCCGCAACTTGTAACACTATTTAAAAAAAATATAAATAATAGTGGAGGTTCAAAACCGTCGCAAATTGTAATTAAAAATTTATTATAAAAAAATTAAATTTAAATTAACGAGAGTCGACCGCCGCAATATAACCGCCGCAAATTAGTTATGGCTGTCCAAAAAACACCGCTGCAAGTTGATTGTGGCAGCGCGTATTGTGGGGGGTTTTGGTATTCCTCGGAAATGAAATTTGCAGGGATTTACAACCCCCGCAAAATGTAAAATTAACCCCCGCTATTTGACTCCTTTTTTGTAATGAAAGTAGAGAGAGTTTTCATTATGAAATAAAAGAGAAGTGTACAGTGCTTTAGAATATCCAACTACATTCCCTATATATAGATCCCAAGTAGTCTCAAACCTATAAAGAAAAGGTTCTCCCAATCTTACAAGAACTATGTTTTCCTTTCCTAAACCTATTAGGACAATGGGTCAACTAAACTAATAGGGACTATAAGTTTCACAAAATATAGAAGAAAAAAAATCAAGACATAATTAACAAATCTTTATATTTGCTTGAATTTCCTTCATCAGTAGAAATGATATCTCTCTATCTTTCCTTCAACCCTCAAAAGAGTTCACTGAGTACTACACATACCAATCAAGTCTAGAAAATGTCTAAACTTATTATTCAAGACTGTCTTGGTCATAATATTAGCTGGATTATCATCTTTGGACACTTTATTCACATCATCAACCCTTTGCAACCTACCACCTTTTGTCCCTTTGTCAATTAACCAAACTTTCACGTTCGCTTTTTGTAAAGTGACTTAATATATTCATATATAACATCAATCCATCAAGCTTTATAGTTATCAAGCTCAAGCACATCAATGAATCTGCAACTGACAAAGAAGATTTCGCAAAATTTGGATATCTAGAAAAATTTCATCAACTATATTTGCAAAACTTTTTGATTGATTGATCACTCTCTTCTCTCTGTCTATTGCATCACTATTGTTGTCGCATAGGTGCATCAAAATTATTATTTTGATTAATATTTTTCACCTCCCCCACTTCTAAACTACTAGGCTGGGCTGGTGGAGATTCAATTTCTAGCTCTATATTGTCACTAACACTATAATTTGTTTCTACTATTGCCTTCTCTTTCTCACTGTGTAATGAAAAAGATTCATTGAATGTCATATCCCTGCTAATAATTAACCTTGGAATATTTTGATCAATGCATCATGTAACCTTTCACTTTAGTTGGATACCTTAGAAATATGTACCTCTTTTCTCTTGGCTCAAGTTTTTCATCTCTTACATGAGTATACGTAGGACAACTAAATCTTCTCAAATTTGCATAATTAGTAGGCGAACTGGACCAAACCTCAAAAGGAGTTTTAAACTCAATAATTATGAATGGAGATTGATTAATCAAATAACAACCTATATTGATTGCTTCAATCCAAAATGTTTGCTAACACATGAGTGTCAAAGCATACTTCATTCCCTATCACAAATTGTTTTATTCATATATTATGTTATACCATTTTGTTATGGTGTTCTGACATAAATACAGTGTCTCACTATTCCCTTTTTGCTGCAAAAATTATTAAATTTTAAATTGCAAAATTTGAACTGTTAGAAAACTCTTAACTTTTCTTTCAGTTTGCCTCTCAACCATCATCTTTCATTTAACAAATATTAGAAATGTCTCATCTTTTATTTTCAAAATATACACCCATACCATTCTTCAGTAATCATCAATTAAAGTCATAAAGTCTTTGGCACCACTTTTGAAGAAAATTCTGTTTGAATCCCAAAAGTTTAACTGCATATAATTCAATTTATCTTTGATTTTGTGCAATATCTTCTTGTTGAATTTCACCCTTGCTTGCTTATCATACAATGCTCACTACCTTCTTGCTGAATTTAACTCATGCTTGCTTAACAAATATACAATGCTTATAAAAATTCAAAGCTTAATTTTTTTTACCCATTTAGCAAATTCTTTTTATTCAATAAAGACAGTTCTTTATCACTCATATGACCATGTCTTAAGTACCACAATTGAGACTAATTCCGATCACTCTTTTCAGAAACTACAATTGCTTTTCTTCAACTCTACTCACTTGAAGATAATATAGTCTAGAATGAAACTTATAATTTATGAGTACTATGGAGTCTTTACACACCTTAAATGTTTCATTCTATGAGTGAAACTTATACCCTTAATTATCCAAAGTTGAAAGAGAGTTAAATTTCTTTTTCGTTCGAGGAACATGCCAACATTCAATATTTTTGGCAATGTCATCGAACATTCTTAATTTAATGTTACCAATCACCTCTACCTCTAGTGGATTATCATCACCAAGGTATATTACCTCTCTAGTCTATTGTATGTTACAAATCAGTTCTTCTATGGATACATATGAAAAGTTTCACTATAATCAAGAATTCAGGAATTATGTCGATGATCAGAACTCATAACAGAAACTTTTCCTATATAGTCACTATCATCAAAATTATTACTAGCATCAACAATATTTGTTGAGTAATTATCTTTTTAATTTTCACTTTTCTCTTTTAGTTTAGGACAATCTCTTCTGTAGTGACCCTGCTCCCTGCACGTATAACAGTTCTGCTTCCTTGCTCTAGACATTGATTTAGCAATAAATTTTTTCTATTAAAGTATTTTTTTTTGTGTTCTTCCCCTTATTATAAAAACTTCACATTCAACTCTGATATTCAAAAATCTCTTCTTTAGTTCTTTATATTTTAGTCCATTACTACCACCATCTACTGAGATACTGTCTTTTCCATGTAGCAACATATCAATAAAAGTATAATAAGATGATAGTAAAGAATATAATATGATCAAGGTTTGATCCTCACTATCAAGTTTGATATCTATGCTCTTAAAGTCTATTATAATTGAATTAAACTTATCAAGATGAGTTTTAACCAGTGTACTTTCATTTATATGAAGATTGTACAAACTCTTTCTTAAGTAGAGGCAGTTTGCCAATGATTTTCTAGAATATAGATTTTTCAACTTCTTTCCAGTCGCTACTACATAGTTCTCTTTAGAAATTTCTCAAAGAATGTTATCTACAACGCTCATGAAGATCGCACTCAAAGTCATCTTCCTTAGATCTGCTTTCTCTGATTCTTTTAGATATTCGAGAAAAGTATCCTTAATTTTCTTCCATAATCCTTGTAATACCAAGGACAATCTCATTCTACTCTTCCACAAACTGAAACTAGATCCCTAATTAAATTTCTTTATTCCATACTTTATTGAAGATGATGGAGATATCTTAACCCTTGATTATGTGTAGAAATTTTAACTTTGCTCTAATATCAATTATTACAAAAATATTGTGGGTTAACTAACAGACAACCACAAAAAAAATAGAAAAGAAAAATAATACAAGGATTTAACTAGGTTTGGCTAGGCCTAATCCTCCAAGCAAAAGTAGGGAGATTTTTTCACTATAAAAGAAAATAGAAGTGTACAATACTTTTTCAACTACATTTCTCTTATATATATATATATATATATATATAGAGAGAGAGAGAGAGAGAGAGAGAGAGAGAGAGAGAGAGAAAGAGAAAGAGAGAGAGAGAGAGATTTGAAGTAGTCCAAAACTTATAAGGAAAAGGTTCTCACAAACCTACATGGACTTTAAATACGAAGAAAATAATAAATTAAAAATTTAGATCCTACAAAATTAAAATTATTTATTATACAAAGATTATTTGATATTGAATGAAATTATCAGAAGCTAAGTTGACAAGTAGTACGATTGTACTTAAACTTTGTTTCTAGCAAAACTACTATCTTGCAATTCTATTATTTATTAAATCTTTAAAATCAAGCATCTTGTTCCTTACATTTTATTTTAAAATTTTAATAAAAGTTTAATGTAAATATGATTCATAAGTAAAAAATATCAAGTTCATATAAATTCTTGTTGAAAATATACATAATAACTTGAAACAGTAGTAATCATGATCTCTTATTTCGAAAAGAAATTGAATTGGATGGTCATTACAAAATTCTTTTCAAATCATATTAAAAAAATTTAAAACAAAAGAAATGACAATGAACTAAACAAATTTAAAAAAATATTATATATCACATGCTACAGAATAATAGCTTGAAGAACTCACGTTTTTAAGGAGCAATCAATCTCTATGGAGGATAAAAAAAAGTAGGATATTAATAAAGTTATAAAACTTTTTTTTTTGAAGAATTTTAAAACTTTTACATAAAAAAAAAACTAAATATGATAGATTTTAATTTTTTTTCAGAAATTATTTACCAAAATTAAATAAACTAAAACCTTAGGAATGAGGATTTTATCTTTTATTTTGTCTCTTTTTTTCATATTTGTATATATTTATTTTTTTCTTAATTCAATTATAGAATTTTGCTCTTTAAATTAAGAAAATAGTCTTTCGGATTAAATTATAATTACACACAAATACTAATATATATTAAAATATTAATAATATTATATTCTTAAAAAGATTTCAAAAATAAATGCCCTAGTTTAGCTTTTTGTCGTTCTTTTACTTCCTTATTGTATCTTTAAAAAAAAATCTTATATTGTTATAAAACAAAAAAGAATAAAGAAGAAGAGTAGAGAGAATAGAGAGAGTAATTCTTATTTCTCTTGAGGGGTGAGATCTTCAGATTGTAAATACAATGAACAAAACCCCTCTATTTATAGGGGAAATTTACTCCTAGTCTGAGTAAAAGACAGATGCTTCAAATCCTAATAGATATCAAAGTAGATCTTAATAGATCTTGATAGACATTCACTATAATGTAAATACATTTATAACACTCCCCCTTGAATGTCTAATTGGTAGATAATGTGCCTCGTTAAAACCTTACTAGAAAAAACCCAATGAAAAAAAATCTAGTGAAGGAAAAAGAGTACACTTCTCTAACAATACGCATATAGGCTGCCTCATTAAAAACCTTACAAAGAAAACCCGGTGGGATAAAACCTTGAAACGGAAAAAGAGTACATCGCGTATTTGCTCCCCCTAATAAGAATATCCTTGAATTTTTACATCCCGATCTTGTGCAGCATCTTCTTGAAAGTTGCAATTAAAGAAGATTTAGTGAATAAATTAATCACATTATCAGTTGAATGAATCTGTTGCACTTTAATATCATCATTCTTTTGTAGCTCATGTATGCAGAAAAGCTTTGACAAAGTATACTTCGTTCTATCTCCATTTATGAATCCTCTCTTAAGATGTGCTATGTATGCTGAATTATCTCTGTATAAAATTATGGGTATATTGTCATATTTCACACCACATTTTTCTCGAATGAGATGTATCATAGACCTCAACCATACAAATTCTCAGCTTGCTTCATGAATAGCTATTATCTCAGCATGATTCGATGAAGTGGCTACGATAGACTGCTTTGTATATCTCCAAGATATGACACTACCATCATATATGAACACATAGCCTATTTGAGACCAAGCTTTATGCAGGTCAGATAAGTACCCAACATTAGCATGACCAATAAGATCGAGACTGCAATCTTTAAAATAAAATAAGCTCATGTGTTTTATCTTATTTTGATGTCTCATAGTAGGAGCAGAAATATACCTTGCTAACAAATTGACTAAAAAGGCTATAGGCCTTGTAGTATCTGCAAGGTACATGAGTGGATCAATTGCACTAAGATATGGTACTTCATAACCAATTCAATTCGATATATTTCAAATTTCAGCAAATAATCTATTGCTTTGAAAACTCTACAAGAGTTTCAATTATGTTCAAGCAATAAGCTTATACAATATAAGGATTATAAATAAGTTTCCCAAAAACTTTTATATGCTTCAAGCAGTTTAAATCCTCAATATTTTTCACATAAGTTTTGTCAAGTGACAATATTCAATATTTCATGAGTGACATCTTCAAATATCTGGACTGCAAATCAAATAAATTTTATACTTACCAAGATACATCCTTTCATGTCACTTGATAAATATTTCTACGCCAGCATGCTTAAATAAACGTAGAATTCAGATCCTCATAATCTTTCACAATATTGCGTCAATATTGTGTCAAAGATATTGATGATATATCATTTCGTATCGATTCACAATGCGACATAACATTTTGAGATCTCATCACTTTATTATTTTCAGGTACATGAACCTCTAATAAGGTTTCATGAAGTGTTATGTCGTAGGCTCTTTAAGAGCACATTGACTTCTTATTATGATTATTTGCTCCTTATTTTTCAAGGACTATTTTATTTGGAACCGATCAGTCTACCACGCTTCACGCATGCATAGACTTTGTCCTTTAGAAACACAAAAGAGCACTTGCGCTTAATATGAGATGCTTTCAACATTTGACTTGAATTATTTTTTGGATGAGTATATGGTGATAATTCCTAACATATTTCATAGCATTTATAATCTCTCCCTTATGTTAGGAAAACTAACATACATCCTCTATTTTTTTGAGGAATCCATCTTTGTGCATTATGGTATATTCATTAATCGTATACCGCATATCAAAATTATTAGATGGAATAATTGGTTCCTGACCTTGAACCAATTGAGAGGGAAGAAATAGTCATAATTTATTGGTCTAATGCATACAAATGTTATTGTAATATATCATATTTTAGACCAATAAATGAAGTTTTATTCTCATTAATAATGATTTAGCTATTTATCAAAGGTATTCAATGCGAAACCATCATCATCAAGATAACTTTCTTGATTGCACAATCTAAAAATTATGCTCAATTTATATTGAACAAGTAACTTTATGAATGTCAAACGTAGGTTGACCATAAATTTACATGTGATCATCTTATTGATGCATCTTTTCAGCATATCACATGATAGGTGAATGGGCCCTTATTCACCTTTTATAATTTTCAGATTTGAAGGGATCCAATCCCAATATTAGTTGGTCCAACCAACTTGTCATGAGAACAAACGACATAAACAATTATTGAAGAATCTTTTAGTTCTTCAATACATGCACATCTTCGAGATGTCACAATCGTTCATATCAATTTATGAACTTTTATTCTAGTAAACTCCAAGTTTACCATGACATGTACTTTTTCTTTCGTAAATTTCAAATTTACTATTACATGAATAAATTTCAGATTTACTACTTCAGAAGTAGATTTCAAAATTATTAAACCTCTTTCGGAGGTGAGTTGTGATACAATCACAATCAAGTGCACGTTTGCATTAATAAGTTTGTCATTCCCCAGGAGTGGAATATAATCGTGCCTTAAGCCTATCAAATTATGATAGCTTATAATCTCTTTCAAGATTTTGCTACTTCAGAAGCAAATCGAGGCATACATATGATGTAGAGAATTTTTCTCTAGCATATCTTATAATCATACAAGCGTGTGAAAATATCATCACTTTTGATGATCATTATTATATTCGTGCATTCAATCACTTGTCTTCTTTCAGACATATTATGTACTGCTACCAAATACACCTCAAGAATGAAGTAAGTTGTCATATTTCAGACTTATCATATACTGCTACCACATTCACTTCATGGAATGAAGCATATTCAATGGGTCGAATTTCATGACTTTTCACTCAATACCCATTATTTTGCCTTAACCATCACAATATCATCAATATGGTGTATTGAGATTCAAACTCAATATTTTATCCATATAAATGCGTCTTAGGCATAAATTGATGGGACTTGAACCCAAATATTATCATCCCTTTTGATAATATTATTCTCGAGGAATGAATTTAAAATATAAATGATTTCAAATCAATTATTTTTCCTCAAATTCAACAATAATTATATCATTAATAGAAAAACACAAATAACATAAGGAATTACAAACCTTGAAATCTTTCAGATTTATAATCTCACCTTGTTTTGTAGAGTCTCGTGCGAACAAATCTCAATTGGTAAGAGACTTCGTACAGATCTCAATTGGTAAGAGACTTCGTGCTTGTTTGGCAGAGTCTCATACTGATAACATGTTATAAAACAATAAAGAATAAATAAGAAGAGTAGAGGGAATAGAGGGAGTAATTCTTATTTCTCTTTAGGGATGAGATCTTCAAATTGTAAATACAATGACCAAAACCCCTCTATTTATAGGAGAAATTTACTCTTAGTCTGAGTAAAAGACAGATGCTACAAATCCTAATAAATATCAAAGTAGATCTTGATAGATCTTGATAGACATTCACTATAATGTAAATACATTTATAACATATATATCCTTTTTGTGTCATTTTTGTGTTATAACAAAAGAG
The DNA here is from genome assembly GCF_002878395.1 of Capsicum annuum. NCBI lineage: Eukaryota > Viridiplantae > Streptophyta > Magnoliopsida > Solanales > Solanaceae > Capsicum > Capsicum annuum. The sequence continues at coordinate 65,326,265 of NC_061122.1, read as the reverse complement.
TCCAAAATTAATTTTTCTATATATTTTAGAATTTTTTAATTTTTAAATTATATTTTATTCTTACCGTATATTTTAAAATTTATTTAAAGTAAATTTTGAATGAACATATAAATATTAAATATTATGGTTTCTTGCTAAAATTTACAATCAAACCTAAAGACAAACAAATCAAAATTTTGACCAAAATCAAAAAGGATACGTGAGAGAAAAAATAAAACCTCTTTTTCCTATTCTTTGGATCTCTTTTATAATTTTTTTTTTTGGATCAAATCTATTTTAATTGGAATATAATAATTGTTATTGAAATTTAACCAAAATAGAAAATTTGTTGCCTATTTTGATTGGAATTTTTTCTTGTAGGAAAATAACCATGATAAGAAAACCTTCTTCATTTAAATTTTAATAAAATATTTAATATTTCATGAAAAGACTATTTTATCTAAAGCGGAGTCTTTTAATGAAGGGCAAAAAGTTCAAATCACTTTTCTAAAGGTCTTCACATTTTTAATATATTATAGATTATAGATTATAAATTATAGATTATATATATAAACATAACATATATTTTATTGTAATCAGAAGTTTCAAATGGTTAATGGATCGTCACTTTTGCGTTTATCATGCAGTAACTTTTTTTTTTTGCTGCTAGAGGCTAAAAGAGACACATCAATTTGAACCATATTTGTAGTACGATTATTTTTTTCATTTTTCTATATTTAAAATCTTTCCTTATTTTTAAAGTTAAATCTTTAAAAAATGTTTGATTACTTACTTAAATTTTTTACAAATTTAATATTTCTTATATTTTTTTATTCTAACGCTTTCATATTTATTTCTAAATTTTTTAAATCTTCTTAAAATCAACTAAGTTGATTTAGAATTTTCAAACTAATGAAAAAAATATTGATTATCATTAATTCTGATAACTTCTAATAAGAAAAAATTTATAATAATTATTTAATTAAAATTTTAAATTTTTAAATATTAAAAAAATAGTGAAAATATAATTTTATTTAATGTAGAGACTATTAATAAAGGAGAAAAAATTTAAATAATATTTTTAATGTCCAAAATATATTAATAGGTTAATACTCCCAATGAAATTAAAAAGAAAAAAAGAAAAGGAAAAAAAGAGTTAATGCTCCCCACATTCTGTCTAATTGACGCACAAGGGAACCCTCCCCACATTCAAAAGAAGGGAACCAATTCTCTTTTATCATTTTTTTCTTTTGTCTTTTTCTTAAATGTGGGTCATGGAAACTTTATACTATTATATACTCCCTCCATTTTAAAAAAAATCATTTATTTTGACTTGATATAAAATTTAAGAAAATAAAGAAGAATTTTGAATTTTATGATCTTAAATTAAAATTGTGTTAAATATACAAAAACATTTTTTACTCTTGTGATTTTAAATATATCATGTGAAAAGTAGAAATTAAAATATTATCAAAAAAGAAAAAAATTATTTTTTTTAAAACGGATTAAAAAAGGCAGGCCATTCTGTTTTAAATGGAAAGAGTAATATTATAAGGGGAATAACAATTTTCTTTTGTTGTGGAGTAACTTGCCTGATTCTTTTGTTGTGGAGTAACTTGCCTGACTTTTGCCAAATTAGAGGTCAATAATTCAATTTAATTTTAAAAAATAAAAAGTTCAAAAGGCAAAAGCATCAAACATACTCAGAATAGTGTGGATACGTCGAGAATTTTCTTTCTAGGTTCTTATTCAACAAAAAGTAAGCAGGGTCAATAAGTCTTCTCATGCTCTCACTGTCACATGTAATAATGGGCCTTCCTCTCGTTTATACAAATTTAAGAGATTTTATTATTTAAAATTTCTTACATATTAAATAATTATTTAAAATTTTAAATTTTATATATTATTCTTGATACATATGAACTATTTTATTTCACAATTAAAGCATGTGATTTATTTATCTTTGAAAATTTTTTTTTCTAAATATTTCACCTTAAATCTCTTCCAAATTATTATCAATTGATACAACTTTCATCTCTTCTTCATTAATTTTTTTTTTTTTTAAATTTTCTTTATCAACTTTTCTGTTATCAATTTGAATTATTATTCAACTTTTAAGTCAGTACCCATTATGGAAAGAGGAGAAATTGAACAATCAGTTGTTAGATTTTCAACGAGAACGATCAAAATGACGGTGGTGGTGAGAACGCACAACGAAAGGGGTGTCTTGATGGATTATGTAAATTGAACAATCAATTGTTAAATTTTCGATGATAATGACTAAAATGATGGTGATGGTGAGGACGAACGACGGAGGGTGGGTAGGTGGCAGTGATGGTGCAGACGAATGACGAAGGGGGAAACGTTATATGTATCAATCATAAGTATCAAGACATATACATATGTATCAAATAGATGTATTTAATGCATCTATAAATATATATGTAGAACTTGTATATTGTTTTCTTAATTTTAAGGATGATGCATATGTTTTTTGTTCATTTAATGGTTTCATCATCCTCATTCAGTTTGGATATTTCTCAATGGATACAATGATATTTTAGTTAATCCCGTGATACATTTTATAGGTGCACCATTGATACATTTTATTCTATGAGAAATGACATGTGTAACGTTGATATAATAGTATGAAAAATATATATTGGTATTATTAATCAATTATCAAAATATATACATTACCAGTATGATGCGCTTGTTGTTGGAATACTGGTGATACATATGACTTATACTCTGTGATAGTGATTCATATTATTAATTAATTTATAAATGTTTGATACATTTAACATATGTTTGACATATATAAATTATTTATTTTGATGTGAGATTAAATTTTTAATGATTAGTATGTAATTTTACAAAATGTATATACATTTGAAACTAGATGTACCATTTTCACAATTTGTACCTAATTTTACTCTCCGTAATAATTGAAAATTAGTTACTTCCTTATTTAACTAACCACTAAATTACAAATGTATCACAATGCATATGTATCAAGACTAAAAAATGTATCAAAAATATTAAAATCTAAAATATTATGTAATTAAATAAAATTATGAAAAAAATTGTTAGAAACATTAAAATTCGAAATTTATATAAGTTACCTTTTATACAATTACAATTAGGAGCCCTTACAGTTATGGCAAATTCGCATATGACCATCATGTTAATTAGGAGTTGTTTCTTTCAAATCCTAACCAAAACAAAAACAAAGTGATGATGAGGGTTTGATACGAGCCTAAATGTAAAAATAACGAGATTAACAAGCAATTAACAAACTAGATAAGAGTCACAACTCACAAGGAAAAAATTAGTAAAATATTTGATCAAAACAAACATGCTTAGAAGCTTAAAAATAAATATATAAATTAGAGACGATCAATTACTACGTTTGACTTATTGACACTTTAAATAAGTTTGACCAAACTTCATCTCAATCTTTAAAATAGTTATTTTTTTCATTTGTTATACTATTTACTCTCTTTAATGTATTTTTCTAATAATTTTTAATTTAATTTTTTATGTGACACATTTAAAATATAAAATAAAGATATTTTAATACAGTTTTTATATTCTTGCTTTAATATCATAAGATTTAATTCTTTTTTTTTCTATTTAAAACTCTATGCTAAATTAAAGTCAAATAAATAAATTAAAATAAAAAAAATAATATTATTGCTGAGGTTCGGGGACATTCGATTGACACAGAGGAAAGTCTGCCCCACAAAGTTGAAAAGAAGGGAAAACCAATTTCTCTTTTCGTTATGTTTTTCAATTTCGTCGTTTTGTTGGATGTGGGGTGTAACAGAGGTGGTTTTGGACCCCATAAATGAAAGTCCTCTATTTATACTCTGCTAAACGGGGGAAGTTTTAGCACGTTCCAACCCTTCACGTGCAATGTGCCGTGTGCCACACAACACAAGAGCGTGACTTCCATGGACCATGTAAGTGATCAAATACGCAAGTTTCGTTGCTTCCAGCATCTTCTCATCTAGCCTCTAGCTTTTGAGCACATCACATTTCAAACTTATTAGAAAAGAATCTTTTGGGCACACGATCGAAATGATTGGGTACCATCCATTCATTTTTACTTGAAAGTTAATTTAGCTAAAATTTAAATTTAAATTTAAATAAATTAATTTGATAGTTTAAATTTTAAATTTAGATATTTAAAAATTACTAATTTAGGTGTAAGTATCTTGCGCGTGTACCTCACTTTATTGAGTTCAAATATTATATTAAATAGGATATTTATTTAAATAATAAAGATGAATACAATAATTAAGTTCAACATCTTTTGGAGAATTTATTTAATTAACCCTAATCTTTACCAAAAAATTTCTCAAAGTCATTGTCATTCATCTACCACCTGTAAACTACAACAAAACAATATGATGATAGAGACATAAAAATAATATAATTAAATCTAATCTTTACACAAAAATTTCCTCAAAGCCGTCTGATACTCATCTACTACCTGTAAACTATAACGAAATAATACGATAATAGAGATATCAAAATAATACAACTAAACTTTATCTTTACACAAAAAAATTTCTCAAAATAAAGATATAAAAACAATACAATTAAACCTAACATTTATCTAAAAAAATTTCTCAAACCCGACCGACATTCATCTAACACCTGTACACTATAATAAAATAATACAATAGTGATCACAAACTTCAGTTTTGATGAAAATAAATTTTGTCTGAGCGAAAATTTTGACACTAAAGAATGACTTGAATGAAAATAAAGAAGAAATATATATACACACGTTGAATTCTATTATGTTAACAAAAATAGTGAAGAAGTTGAGGGTTAAAAATTAAGCATCCATCAATCTAGACATGCAACCGAATCAAATTAGATGAGCATCAATCATATTTTCACAATAAGTAAATCAGTTTCTTGTCTAGTTTAACGTGCATCTTAATATTTATATAAGTATTTTCTTAATATAGTCCTATTTTAGGGGTATTTTTCTATCATATTTTAGGAGTATTTTTTTAATTGATCATTACAAAGAAAAATATTAATTGATTCTCTTTCCATATATTTTAGAAGTCTAGTTAATATAATCAAAGTAATTAAATAATAAATTAAAAAAAATTGTGAAAAAATAATTTTGTCTAAAGGAGAGTCTTTTAATGAAGGACAAATAATTCAAATCACTTTTTTAAAGGTCTTTACACTTTTAATATATTATAGATTATAGACAATGAATTATAGATATAGATTATAGATAGATTATAGATTATAGATATAGATATAAAAATATTATGATTTACATTACTTTTTACGTCAATATGTTTAGAAAATATATCTTAACATATCAAAATTTATGCTATTAGGGGTGTGTAACAACCGAACAATAAATCGAACCAATAAAAATATTATTGGTTTATTGTTATTGAGTTATTGGGTTAACGATTTTTTAATGATTTTATAAAAAAAATTACTGGGTTATTGATTCGGTTCGATTTTTTCTTATTGGATTATTGGATTATTGGATTTTTTCTTACTGGGTTATGGATTCGGTTCGATTTCAATTATACAAACTCTTAATTTCTCCTAACAACATTTAGTTCAAACTTGAAGATTCTTGTAAATTAAAACACATCATATAGTATTTTTGGTTTCAACTAAGATTCGTTTTTTATTTCATGTTAGTTACTACTATTTTTATTTTATGAGTATTTTCTTATCGGTTAAACAAAAAATAAAACCGTTAAGGATTAAAAATCGATAAAAAATATCTTATTGATTTAGCATATTTAAAAATCAAAAATCGATAAATTGAATCGATAATATATAAAATTAAATCGAACCGACCAATACACATCCCTACAGGCTATTTCGCTGAGAGGCTTAAAGTGACAGAGAAAAAAAATGAAGGGAAGGAGTATAGGACTTAAGTGACTCGAATCTTTAAGTTTAGGTCAAATACATATAATATTCTTTGTGTTAGAAAATTCTATTTAGATATTTAACTTACGCTTATTTTAATTATAAAAAACATAATGCGTACACATAGCGACATATTATAATTTTCTGAGATATAAGTAGTTGACTTGACATATAATCTGAGTTGCAATGGTTGTGCGCATAAATATTGCTTGATGTGAAATATAATGACAATATTACAATTTTCTGAAGGTTTTTATTTAATTTCATTGTTTATCCTAAAATTTGATATAATTAAATTTATATATGAGATAAAAAAACATGTGTGTTAAATCTAATTATATTACGTTCTTTTTGCCGATGGATTGATTGTCTATATTAAAAAGTGTATTATATTACTTAGGGTTTGACTCGAGATAGTTTACAAGTAAAGAGGAATCCCTATTTATAGGGTATAATAGATGGTTTGTAACCCGATGGAGAGGGTTTCCTAGAAATGAAAAACCTAGAAGTACTATAGCTAATGACATAATACCAGCTGTCCTATCCATTACAAGTGTCAACCAATACCCTCTACAGAGGTGGTACAATACACGTCTGTGCACCTGAAGGATTCCGATGCATCTATCCTTTGTCCTTATCAACCATAGCATCACATCCCTTCGAATAGAAGGCCATCTACGAGTGGGTCATTCCTCTAGATGACTTTGTGCAGAGATCTATTATTGATGACTTACTCATAGTTTGCCAGGGTATACTTATTCCCGAGAGATCCCCTCGCTTCGTTTAGAAACCCCCAGATTTTTAACCCAATACGCCCTTGTAACTCATTTCTCTTATTTTCATTGTTATCTTCTAGCCCATTTTTCAGTAGGGGTAAAATTAGAACATAACATGTGGCTGAATTCTAGTAAACGACTTGAGCCCATGGGCAACACGGTAGATGCTACGACTGTAAAAGAATGCTCTTGCGGATGTCATAGATAGAATGCCCTCTCGAATGAATAAGGAAGTTCCCACTTAGTGAGACACGACCCAACCTAGTGCCTTTTCGTAATGGGCATCCTAAGTCCGATTCGGATCGGGGGCCGCCCCCGTTACCCAACCCAACCTCCAGCCATCTGGCTTGAGTTGGCTGAATTTCGAACATATAATGAGATAGCGAATTTATTTAGTTCTAAACTCTGGGATAAGTCCATAACCGAGACCGACCCAATCGAGTTCAACTGCTTAAACCCAATTTGAACCATACCAAACCATAAACCGAATCCAAACCAAATAGTAACCAAACCAAGTTCCATAACATAACATAAAAGGATCGAACAACCAACAATATCGTCTAAGGGTGTCGGCCCCAATACTAATGCCAATACCATGGCTGACACCAATACCAATTCCACCCATGTCAACCCATATTAGTTCCACAAAAGCCTCTAACCAAAGAATATCAGAAATTCGGTTGGGACATGCCCCCAACCATAGCTAAAACCAATATCCATAAATAAATCAAAGTATGAAATAACATCCATGAAATGGAGCCTTCCGAAATGATGGAAGACCACCACTTCAATTCAAAAGCTGGCCCCGAATGTTCGAATGCTAAGCCGAAGGAGTATAATGGTCGGTTCTTGCATCGCGTAGGGATACATTGCTCGAAGATGGGTTAATGGGTGAACACTAGCATGAAATCAGGATAAGGATAAAATAATGCCATTTAATAAACCAAATAAACCATCCATATGCAAGCAAACCATGCATATATATAACCATGCATGTACCCTTCACTCTCAATGATACATATATACAGTGTATTTAGAGGATTTTAGTGTACCTCATAGTATCATATAAGGTCGCTATGACCTATCCCCCATGTCGACAAACATGAGTTTTCGGTGTTCCTCCATTGGACTCCCACCTTCACGGTTAACTTTTACACCCCACATTTATTGCCCAATTAAAATCATTTCCAAACAAACCATTATACCATTGTTATTAACCAAGGCTATTAGATAGTGGTGTCGTCATACCGACTATAACTTGCAAGCATTGTTCTTAGCCAAACCTTTTAGAGATCAAGGGATTCCCATGTACCCATAGATCACATTGTATAATTATCTTGAGGGATTCCATGTATCCCACAAGTATTCATTACCATATTAACTTTGGGGATTACCTTGTACCCCAAAAGTATGTTTATTAAGCCAAACCATTCCTTTAAACCATTTCAAACCATTTAGGAGCCATTTGGTAGAATGTATAAGAATAATTCAAAATATGGTGTGTTAGTAATGCTTGTACTAGGTATGCTTGTGTTAGCTATGCTTGCATTAGTTATGCTTGTATTTTTATTATGCACCGCTTGGTTTGATGTATTAAAAATAGCATGAATTTAATAATTTCTAAAAAAATATTTTTTTTACAAAAATATCCCCCATATATATGTTGGAAAGGATGTAGAATTTTTTTTGAGGGATAATAGTGTCTTTAATTATGTTAATGCATGCATTGGATCCATTGCATTGCTAATGCCATGGATTTTGAGGTATTAGTAATACACACCTCAATACACAATAGAGTGTATAACTAATGCTTGCATTAGTCATACATAGGGTGAAAAAGTATACCAAGTAAGATATTAGCAATACACATTAAACTAATGCATGTATATACCAAGTAAGATATTAGCAATACACATTAAACTAATGCATGCATTAACTTTCCAATACACTCTACCAAACGACCCCTTAAACCATTAGGGTTCATTATCAAATTTAAACCATGCATAAGTTCCGTAAAAAGCTCAACAATGTAATGAAAACATTCTAATAGGAATTTTATCAAACATATTGGGGGCATAATATTACCAAAACCAAAATCCATTACCAAATAACCATTCCCATGCAACTAATTATACAAACCACCATTAAATCATATAAAATCATAATTAAAATATGAAAAACCATAACCAAACATTTATAACCAAAACCCCCAATTTATATTTGAAAACACAAAAGTATGAAATACTCAAATCATGAAAACATTGTATAAAATCATGCCTTTAGTTGGAACGAACAATAAGGGAAGAGAACATGCCTTAATTGACTAAGTTGATGGAGATAAATCACCACAACATCCCCAAATTAATCCTTAAGATGAAACCTTAGCTTCCTTTACCCAATTAGCTCTAGAGAGGATTAAAGAGTATTTTCTAAGTGTTAATGAATAGAATAATAGGGCAATAACCTTTCAAGTGAGTTAAAAGTCATGGGGCCTTATTACGTTAAGTGGGGAAATATCCAGATTGCCGTCACTTAAACTTCTAGAAATCCCATCATGTGGGTACGACTCTCCATACCAGTCATACCCTCCAATACGAGTGGTACCTACCACTCGTACCCAAGGCCATCTCCTTTGGACCCAACACTGTCCAAGGTACAACTCATTCCAAACCCTGTCGTATCTAAGTGTATAACTAGTACCCATGATCCATACCCCTGGCATAATAGAATCCCAAAGGGATTGAACACTGCCCACCATACGAGTTTATGGTATGACTCATACCATGGCTTACGGCTCATGGTGAGCTACTAGTAATCAGATCCAACTTAAGTTACCAAGTCTAAGATTAACTGAAGTAACCAAACAACCCTTAGCCATTGATATGACTCGTACCACCCAAGTCATACCCATTTCAAAAATCAAATCCAACCCACCAACCAATACTGGTCAGTATACGACTAACCCATCCCACTCGCATACCAGTATACTAGTCGTTACCGCTTGTCGTATCTTGTCCAAAGACCAAAAATCCAGGAAATTTTCCAAGGGCCAGAAACCTAGGATATTTCATAGCGACTTAGTACAAAATGACAAACAGGTGACATGAATGTCAGGTTCCTCAGAGATGTGCATGAGCTCCTACATGACATAATACTAAGCCAACTCTCTAACAAACCAAGATAGGTGGCGTTCTCACATAAGGAAAGATCTTTTAGGATGTTGTCACTAGAATTTGATTGGTTGAGGACTAAGATTGTACACTATAAATAGCCATTCTTATTCACTTGTTAAATGTCCTTCATCTTCCTCTCCTCACACTTTGTATCAATATAATAGGTTGCCCCAAGTTTATCTTTACTGTGTTATTCAGTGGCTTTCAAGTTTACTTAACTCTCACCGATAGAGGGCATTAGTCCTCGGTAGCACTAGTGGACAATTTTGGCTTGCTTAAACTAGGTTGCTTTTACTTGTTTATTATTGTTTTCTTTTATGTTATTGGTATTTTATAATAATTAAACACTCTAAGAGCTAATAAATAAAACTCCAAATAAGATTCAATAGTAACGCGTGCTCTTGACTCACCGACAACCTCAACTGTATAGAATCCATCGTAAATAGTTTGGTACCCTCATCACGGGGCCAAAGCAATTATGTGGGTTTAACCTTGTTTGTTTTTGTTATCTTATTTATTTTGTGTATTTACAAATCTATGACAAAGCAATGGTATATACAGGAAACAAACTGAAGAGGTACTTGATGCAAACGTAATAAGGATTCAACCCTCAAGCCTGGTTGACTCCAATCGACAAATGACCCTTCTTGATGAGCAAAGTTCACATATTAAAGTGGACATCATGAACGTAAACACTAGAAGTGAGGTCACAACCTCCTTGATAAAGGAGGATAAATTGAATTAGTAGTTGATAAAGAAAACCTCCAAGAGATCCTTAAGAGCTTCACAGAAGGCCAAAAGAAGCTGATAGAAAGGATGAAGGTCCAGTATCAGAGGATAGAAAAGTTCCAGCGAGATCTGTCTCAAAGAAATCCAAGCTCCTTCAAAGAAAATAAAGAGAAAAATGACGAGGAGGAGTTCAAAGATCGGTCTGTAGGACATAAAGCAGGAAAATTGGGAGAAGATCTTAAAGCCTCAATCCAAACACTAGAATCAATGGTAAAAATTTCAAGGGAAGAGATAAAGGCACAAAGCACTGAGTTATACACACGTATGAGCTGCATTCCAGGAGGTCCTCTTGTAGCCAATGGGCCGAATCTGAAAAGATATAAGAAAAAAACCCTAACAAATAGATTCAATATGTCGGACATCGCCAAATACGACGGGAATACTAATCCTAGGAGCACCTATTTTTCTTCGTTATAGCAGTGAATGAGAATGATCTAATGATGGAGGAAGCCGAGTTGGTGATGATTAAGAAATTTCATGAAACACTCTGAGGAGAGCTCATATATAGTTTTTCCTCCTACTTGAAAATTCTATTGAATCCTTTGATATGTTGGAAGATAGATTTTTAAAGGCTTACTCTAGAGTTATGCAAGTGTGTTCCACAGAGTGGATATCTTCAGGATAGAGTAAGAAAATACAGAGCTGCATCGATGGTTACAATAGGAGCACATGAAGCTGTCGATAGTGCCAAACGAGTGGGATGTAGAAGCCTTTAGTAAGGGATTGAATCATGAGAGTTAGGTTTCTTCATTCAAACTAAAGTAGAACCTGACGGAGTTTGAGACCATGACATGGACTGAAGTGCACAGTCGATATAATCCAAGATTCAGATCGAGGATAATTGTAGGATAAAGTAAGGAAACACGATTATGGAATAGCACAAAGGTTGAAAAGAACCCATGATATAAAGGGGATAAAACATCTCAAAATGGCACATATTAGGGAAATCAAAAGGACTCGACCCAAGAAAGATATATGCCTTGCATGGCAGATCTAAAAGCGAATCTGAGCTGGCATTACCGACCCTCACTTCATAGTTTCATATCATTTAAAAAAAGGGACTTCTAGCCGAGGGGTCTCTAGGCTAAAGAAGCTCAAAAACCCATAGTGTATTCCATCAACAATGATTTCCCCCTTTTAGAATACTGCTTCACCATCAACCCTAGGGAGCTAGTGCAGGATATTCAAGACATATAAAATACCAATCTCGCAAGACCTATTCTCACCAGCCCTAATCCTCACAACCAAAATGCATGGTGTGAATTCCATGGGATGCACTGTCACGACCCAATTTCTCAAATCATGATGGCGCCTACTATAACTAACATGTCGGTAAGCCAAATTCATAGTCCAAAATGGCTAGTAATGGACTACCCAACCAAATAAAGACAAGAATATGGAAAAAATGAAGAGACCAAATACATAATATAGTTCCAAAACCTGGTTGTATCAGTACATGAGCTTCTACATAACAAGAATCCAAAGTGAAGTATAAATAAATATACTGATATAATTATCTTCGAATATAACATAGAGACTAATCTAGTACATAAAAGTGAGGTAACTGATACTTCAAACGTTAGGATCTCACTCTTAGTCTCTGAACTATGGTTGTTCTGCACAACGTGCAAATCAATGGCAATAACCCATACTATGATCTGTGTCACGACCCAAACCAGGCCTGACCATGATGGGTATCTCGAGTCCACGTGGACTAGAGATCACCACCTTCACCTAACCTAGTCAACCCAACAACCTCAGAGTCGGATAAATTTCGATCATACGATAAGATATGGGTTTAATTATACAAAGACATCAAAGTATAATCATAATCAACATTATCAAGTATCCACATCAATGCCAATACCAATACTAATTCTGATACTACCATCAACACTGCTCATACCAGCAGTAGTCTGACAAAGCCTCTAATTAAATCCAAAGAGTATCCGATCGGGACATGCCCCTGACCATATCCGAAACCAAGTCTAAAGAAAGTCTGAAACAAAGGATATAAAGACTATGAAATGAATCCTTCCAAAGTATGGAAGATCACCACTTTAATGTCAACTCACGAACCAACTCGAACACCTGATCACTGCACAGAAAAGGTAGAAAAAGTTTTGGTCCCTATATTGCATAGGGATACAGTGTTCGGAGATTTTTAGAGGTTGGAACGCTAGCATATAACTCAGGGATAGAGAAATAAAATAATTCCATCAATTAAAACTAAGTCAAATCATATTATGCAATCACATGTATACACATATATATAGATATAGTGTCGGGATAGGGATCAAGGCTTAGCATGAACTTTTAAAACCTTAACCTCGGTTGTATAGCATAAACGTCATATAACAAGACACCTATGGGTTATATGGGCCCAACTCTCTCTTAGCTAGAAGACCCAGTATATGTAGCCACATGAACCAGAGAATATCCATAACTGTATATGCCATTATGGGGGACTCAAATCTCTCGGCATAATCAAGGTGAATTAAGCACCAATGTGAACAATATGGGGGGACTCGAACCTCCCATTCATATATCCATTTAGGGGACTCAACCCTCCCAATCATTTAGACACCTGCACCGGCTAGCGCAGTTTCCAGTGTTAGTCCTTCGAACTACAGTTTCACGACCCGACTATGTAAAAAATTCTTTACATATATGCACAACCATTAATCTAATTACTTACCAAAAGCATCCCATTGGTATTATCATACCAACCCCACTTGCAAGCGTACAACATGCCACAATCATTATCAGTCTACTTTGGGACTCAAACCCATTGTCTAAATAAAAACCTTAATTTAATTCAACATTTAAGGACTTGAACCCATTTAGTCAATTAAACCCCAAGGTTATGATTTAAATCAATTTATGGTTATCAAAACCTTCATAAACTATTTACCAATCATTAACATTCATAGGCCAATGCCATAGTTCAAAACACAATTCATATGTGACAAGATTCTTCTCATTGACATTTCACAAACTGGTTGAGGGCATACCATAATCAAACCATTATTCAAGCCAAAACCATCAAGTTCGGGTTAACCATGACTCCTTAGTTTAAATCACAATTTCCAAGCACCCACATATGTAAAACCATTATCAAAATATGTATAATCATAATTTAAGGCATGAGAAAATAATAATCAACATTATGCATTCAAACCCTCACCATGGTTTTCAAAACCACCATTAATGAACCATGAAAATGTTTTAAAACATATGATTTTTGTGAAATAACAATGAAGGAAGAGTCACATGCCTGAGATACGAAGATTCACGAAGAGAATTTGATCTTTAAGCCTCTAGATGACCACCTTGAAGAAACCTTAGCCCAACTTTCTTAAGAATTTTTAGAGAAAGCTTAGAGAATGTTTGATATTATAAAGTGTAGAATGAAGGATCAAATAGTGTTATAAGACGTGGGGTCTTAAGGGCTTGGTGTGGAAAATGTACAAAATACCCTCAACTTGAAATTTCTAAAAAAAATGTAGGAGGGTACGGTTGGACCCCTCACTCATATCCACATCATACGAGTGGTACCCTCAACTTATAGCTTGATCATAATATTGAAAACCACATTCTGTACAACATACGACTCCTTATCCTAACTCGTACCATCACCATACGACTAGTACCTTTCAAGTCGTACCCTAAGAAAAATATCAAAGGCTAGACACTGGACAACATACGGTTGGGCACTATACCTTTCGTATCATAAACATATAACTTGTATGGAGTCTTCTCGTACCTTGAATAGATTTTGTCCAATATCACCTTGGCCAACATCCAATTAGGGTCCTAGACTTGTATTCACACCATACGACTAGTATGGTGTGAGTCGTATGATGATCAAAAGGCTTAAAACTTGGGAAATTTACAAGGTCCAAAGTTTGAGGTGTTTCAATCTGTAGGCTGCAGAAGTGTAGTATGAGCACCAAACATGTGGTACTCAGTATGCAAATACCAAGCATGGTCATATATATATATGTATGGGGTGCTTACATATGGATGGATTACTTGGTTTTGTTAAATGACATTATCTTATCCTTATCCGGAGTTCATGCTAGCGTTCACCCGCTAATCCATCTTTGGGTGCTGTATCCCCACGTGGTATAGGAACCGATTGTTCTACTCCTCCTGCTTAGTATTTGGACATTCGAGGTCAGTTTTTGGATTGACGTGGTGAGGTTCCATTTTTTCAGAAGGCTCTATTTCATGGATGTTATTTTATACTTTGGTTTATTTATGGATATTGGTTTTGGCTATGGTTGGGGGCATGTCCCAATTTGATTTTTTGGTATTCTTTGGTTAGAGGCTTTTGTGGAACTACTATGGGTTGGAATGGGTAGGATCGGTATTGGTGTCAGCCTTAGCATTTGTATTGGTATTGGTATTGGTATTGGGGATGACACTGGTTGACTGCTTTGTTGGTTGTTCCATCCTTTTATGTTACGTAATGGAACTTGGTTTGGTCATTGTTTTGGTTTTACTTTATGGTTTGGCTTGGTATGGTTGGACGGTTGGTATAGGACGGTTGGACTCGGTTGGGTCGATCATGGTCGTGATCATATCCTATAGTTTAGAACTAAATAAATTTTCTATCTTGTTATATGCTCAAAATTCAGCCAACTTAGGGTAGGCGTATGGAGATTGGGTTGGGTAATGGGGGTGGTCTTCGATCCCAGTCAGACTTGGGACGCCCATTACAATAAGGCCTCGGGTTGGCTTATGTCACCCATATTTCCAATTTTCTAACTTTCCGACCAATATGTCAAAATGAGCTCGGGTGGCCCGAGACCCGAACCAAAGATCTACCTAGCCTAAAATCAATATTCTGGAGCTGCTGGCGCAGTCAAAATTTGCAGTTGAGATTGTTTTATTGAAGTTTTCATCCGATGGCCATTTAGAACTAGCGAAGACTTCTAAATAGAAAATTGGCTTCAAAAAACAAATGAACTATCCTGTAACCAAACTGTTAGTCCCAATAAGTTATAAATGACTTGGGGAAGCTATGAGAAAGTTCTAATAGTGAAAATATGCAGAAATATGAAAAATGACCTAGAGAGTCATTACAATATCCACTACTAAAAGGACTTTCATCTCCAAAAGTCAATGGAAAGAAAGATCTTAAAAGCTCAAAAGAGTGTGGTACTGCGCTCGCATGCTCCGAGCATGACTTCCCAAATAACCTCCACGAAGAGAGAACACTTCTAAGGGATTCCGCCATAGGTATCCCTCTTTCAACTAGCTCTCTTCCTTTATTTCCAAATAATTAAAACTCAACCTCTACTACCAATTGGCCTCCAATTGAACCAAAAAAGGCAGATGCATGCAAATCAGAACTACAACACGCTGATACCATCTCGATATCCATACAAATCAATCAAAGGCTCATCAAAGCCAAAACCAACCCAAGACATGAGTCATACCACCGACTTTAATTCTAAATATAACCTTCCTTTACCATTCCACACTTGCTATCTACTCCAAACCAGGAGGAAAATCACATAAGTCCTGTCTGTAAAATCTCATCACGGATAACTTAATAAATTAAAGCTGGTCCGCTAAAAGTCTCTACACCAAGCATGAGAATAAACTCATAAGGCACCATCTAGGCACACAAATGGAGATAGCTAAGGAATACAACATATGCCCATGCTATAACTAGTCCGAATGGTAATCAAAACTAAAATCTCAAAGATCAAGGCATAACTACATATCAGTAAACGATCCACTCTAGGATGTCCTATCAATCGAGATAAACCAAGTGGAATCCAACCCAAGTATACTACTTCCACTGAGTAATCATCCAAAATTCTTAAAGTAGACTGAAGAGTCGAGGTCAAAGCTGAAAGAACCAATACCGAGTTCAGGGGCTATCATCTGAACAGTTATCAATAATAATACAACCAAAGCCGAGAAGACCAAATAGGTAACCACGAAGTAGGCTCAACCAGCCTATAAATGTAATTCGAACTGAGATAATTCTAAAACAAAGGCTGCACTCAAGATTTATAATTCCAACCTAAAATATTAACATCAAGGCTAAACTGTCCGATCTCAACTGCCTAAACAAAACTTGAAGATTGGTAGGCATCAATAGTCCAAGTCTATCATAACTTCCAAATCGCCATCAGGCGTCAAATCTGAAATTGAGCCAACAAATCCAAACCAAGATTAAGTACTTACATCGACCATATTGTTTAAATCAGATATATCTATACCAGATCATGCCAAGCCAAAATTTAATCATAGCTGAAGAACAAAATCATAATTAAGGATGAATCACCGACTGCAAACACAGGAAATCTATTCCATAGCCACTGGAGGGCATGAACTATAAAGGAATACTCAAGAACTCATAAAGGCCACAAAGCACACTAGTAATGGCAAGAACTTTAGCAACTTAAGACAAAAACTAACCAATCTAGCACTCTATCTCGGCAAAAAATAGACATAGGCATATATCATTGATGGAAAACACTCCACCAAGCCTTACTAAGCTGAACAAACTCTGAAATAAGGATTTCTTGAATCCGCTTAGGTAGGACAATCATCACTCGATCCATTCATGACTCTCATCTTTGAAGAAGAAAAAAATGCCAATCTTGAAACCAAAGTCAAAGTCAAGACTACTACCCAAAAAAATCAAGTAACTCAATATAAAGAATTTCTAATTTGCCAACTTAAGAAGTGAACACAAGAACTATCACCTATATCCAACTCTCTAACTCCATTAGAGCAAGAACCGCATCATAGTAAGAACAGAGCATCCAACTCCACACCAATAACAAGGACAAACCATCACTAGGAGATGAATTCAACAAATATAAGGGATGAATCCAACACGTCTTGATATCAATATCAAATCACTACCGGGCGATGAAATAACCACAAGTAAAGAATGGACCCAAAACTGGTCTAGCTCAAAAATAGGCTATATAGAAAGGGATAGCCAAAGCAAAAACCTTCGCATAAAGAGGCAAGGCTAAGAGTCTCAAACTCAAGAATAAGCAATATGGCTAAATTTCCAACTGTAGAACCATACAGAACCACAAAAGGTCAACTTACCTTCAATATCATAATACATTCTCGAATTAATCTAATGCAGCTAACTAAGAGGAAAAATAATCAAACTCACCTCGCTATAGGAAAAGAAATCATCAAATCGGGCTATAGCTTCTCAAGCCACCGAATAAGAATCACAAAGAAATGGAAGTCTAACTAGATAACACTAGTCTATACAGCTACCAAAATGAATATCAATAGTAAGTACCACTCAAAGGGCCACAATAAGGCCAATGTGCCAAGATAAATAGGACTCGAACCCAAATACTACACCCATAGCAAGCAAATATCAATATGGATCTACCCCATCCACTACTAAAATAAATAAACCACGGGGTAGTCATATAATCATGAATTTAATAACAAGGCACACAATAATCAATATGAATTCATCAAAGAATATAATCATCAATAGGTATGAAGACCTCAATACACAATGAAAAGGGTAAATGCAGGAAAATAAAAGCACACCAATCACATTGAAATCCATAACCACATGCCTAATGGATCTAAGAAAGAGTAAATGTGAATGGACCTAAACTCGAACCGACTGACTAACTCATAAACTGAGGCGCCAAATGCACGATCTCTAACTAAAGATAGCATAAAATCATTAGGCTGATCTGAATGACTAAAAATCCCTCATCAAGGGCACTCTCAAGTCCAATAGCCAATCTCTTTGTAGTCGTAGAAAACTTCAAAAGCCCAACATAGTGAGAATATAAAGTGATCCCCAATGGCTCGCCAACTAGCACTTAGAGAACTCTCTACTATAATGATCATCCTTCCAATAATCATAGCCTATCTCAGGAACTGTAGGCTAGCAGAGAATACATGCTGGCTTTGTTTGATCAACTAACTCATCTATGGGGCACTCTCTGATATAGTGTTCTATCACGACACAACCAAAACAAGATCATAGAATACTTTGAGATACTGCCCCTCATAATCGAGAATGACAGCCATGGCCTGAAAAACCATGCCAAAATTTTTGTAAGGTCTGATTGGGAATATGCCTGCTATGATCAACATGGATAATCTAAGAACCCCTCACAGTTTGAAATACTATATGCATAAAGCTGATATACTGTAAGTGAAGTTGAACCCTACCGAAAGAATTCTTACTCCAGATGAATCACCAATAGCACAATACTAAGGGCATGGCCTCTTTCCACCACCTCTATAAGTCTTATTAAGTGTTCTATTTGAGGCCCTAACATAATAAAAAAATTGGGAGAAGGAAGACCAAGCTTCTATCAAATGCTTTGACGCTAAATGGAGTGACAATGCTAGTCCTTTAATAACTTCATACACCACAAACTGATCAGAGAGATATAACATAGAAAAATACTTGTCCCATTTAAGAAATCTAATCTCGTACTCAAAAATTGGTAAAGAACACTGATGAACACCAATTGACCTAACTCTAGTTTGAGAACTGCTTGATGAATTGAATGTCATCCATGGATGGAAGGGATGTGTAACATAACTCACATCTACAATGTTGAACCTCAAAGGGCTGAAGTAGTCACGAGCTTTAATCGAGTCTAAGTTAACCCTAAATTCTTTGGTTGATGCTGAAGATATTTGATATCTATCTCTGACTCTCTAATCTAGTGCTGCACTAAAACATATACTGAAGTCCCATCTTGCATCTATCAACCATCTTGCATCGTCCATTTGGGATAGATAAAATCAAAGAATGTGCTTGAGGCTCATTGCAAAGCAGACAAAAATAAGGATTCAAGAAATAAATTTCCTAAGAATGTACCTTTAGCTTCCCAAATATAGGTTACAAACCTCTCTGCATCAATCCACAAGACTCTACTAAACACTTAGCTCTTGTACTAATACATCGGTGAACCTGGCTCTGATACCAATTTGTCATGGCCTAATTTCTCAGATCATGATGGCGCGTACTATAGCCCATCAGTAGGCAAGCGAAAACCATAGTTCGAAACAAATAGGAATAAACTACCCAACTAGATAAAGATAAAAATAAGAAAAATACAAAGTAAGATTCCAAATACATAATATAGTCCCAAAACCTGGTGGTATCAGTATGAGAGGTTCTACATAATAAGAATCCAAAGTAAAGTACAAATGAATATATTAATACAACTTATTTCTGAATACAACATTGATACTAGTATAGTACATAAGATGGAGGTAAGTAATACTCTAAATGTCAAGAGCTCACTCCATGCCTATAAACCATGGCCACTCCACACGACACACATATCAATGGTGATAACCCATGTACTATGATTTTTAAACTATAAAAGTGTAGTATGAGTTCCAAACACGTGGTACTTAGTAGGATACTACCGACTGAGCTACAAATATAAAAAAAATATAATATACGAATAAAATTAAAAATTACACCCGAATGTCCAGCAACCATATAAGATAACATAACACCCCAATTCTGTACCTCGAATGCCACACGGTGCTTACGACCTCGAAGGACCATAAGCTTACCCATGACTGGTACCTACTGTGAGTACTGAATAACAAACTAAAATAATGCAAAAAATAGGCTAAAATGCCATAAGGTTCATAATCTAAACAATAGAATGAATATAAAACTAAAATAACATCTAAAAACTAAGTACTATCTGAACTAGTTTAGTCTGGAAAGCCTCTAACTGAACTATCTGAAAGTGGAGTTGATGGGATAAGCCCTAAACTAACTTTGACTACTGAAATACTGAAGTTACTGAAATACTAAGAAAAATATATCCTCAATAGATAATGACTCACTACTAAATATGCTGCTGCTGAATGAATTTGTCTAAGCGTGGTTAGGAACCTGAGTGTCCGAACTTATGATATGAGACATCATAGCACAAAGAAAGAGTATGCATTAGTACGTGGAATGCACTGGTATGCTAGGTGAGGTAAGGATGAATGCAAGGGTTCAGATGCATGAATAGTAATAGACTGAATAATATAGAGTAACTAATTATGAGAGTACATGGATAACTGAAACTACTGTAAATACTTAGTATGCAATACAGTGCATGTATATGTATACTGTATCTAAGCTTTTATTTAAGCTAAGTTCTGAGTTCTGATAACTGAGCAACTGATATTTGAGATTACTGATAACTGAATTACCAATAACTGATTGACTGTGTCTGATAGTCCTAATTCTATAGAACTGAATAGAGTTCTGTACTGAGATTAAAACTAAAACTGTGGGAGGTAATTATCTAACCGATATGCCCCTCTCTGAACTGATTGGGGTCCAACCGTAACCCTATCTAGAAGGGTGTCAGTACCTTGCCATAGGTAAAGACAAGCTGAAGAGTCACCCTCATCTGGTAGGTGCCCTGAGTGAGAATGGTGGTACCCTCAACTGGCAGGTAAGACATCTCATCAATCCTCGACTGGCAGGTTGATGTCTCAACCTACGCTGGCTATACCATTCTGGAATGCAAGGACTGCTTTTAAGGATCATACCCTCTACTAGAAGGTGAGCCCCCATCTTTGGGTTCACTCGGTGCTGAATCCTACTCCCAACTGAAGACACTGACTATTATACTGAGCTGAATTGAACTGATACTGAGTTTCACTGAGTTTTGTAACCGACTGGGTACTATTGTTTGTGACATTACTGAGACTATTCTATAACTACTGTATCTCTTGGTAAACAACTAGATTTTTGGGTATTGAATACCCAGGACTCGATAGCATGGAAACTAAAGCATGGCATGATCTTAAAAGTAAAACAATAGATACTTGTTAACAATACATTCACCTAGGCATTTTGTCAAACACTTGATATACATAAACTTGTACATGAATGGGAACACATACTAACATGTCATGATTTCCCTATTCAATTCACTTAGGCATTTTATCAAACACTTAGGGACCATGACTATTTCACATAAAGTTAGTCAACACTTGAACATCATGGATACAATACTAACTTGTAAAATTTAAGGGTTTATCAAGATAGTCACATACTCATCACACATGCTATATCATAAAACTAGCAATTAAATCATGGTCTAAAACCTAATTAATAACATAAATTATGAATACAATTAATTTCAAGCATGGACATCATAAATGTATAAACTTGTATGTTTAAATAGGGTTCTTGGACTCCATGGGTGAATGAAAACCCAAGATGAACACCTAACATACCTGAGAAGATTAATTCTTGAAGGTTCTTGGAGGATTTTTTTTTAGAATTGTTCTGATTTCTTGAAGCTAGGGTTCTGTTAATTTGAGAGAGAATAACATAATCTTGAGAGAAAGCTAGTGAATAATGAAATAATGAGAAATTAGTTCTCTTTTAGGGATTAATTTTGTGTTTAGGAATGATTAGGGCTGCAAAAAAAATACCAATTTACCCCAGGAAAGTTATTACAATTCATCACTAAAAATCCCTATTTTGGGCTTCACCACGATGCGGTGGCATCACGGTGAGCCGCTGAATTTGACTGGGAACTGTGTAAAAAGGGACGACTGGGAAATTGGCTCATGGCGTGATGCGGTACTATCACAAAGCCTCACTGGATTTTGATAATTCTGAAATTGGGCCTTGGCACAATGCACCGTTACTGCGGAGCTTCACTGGAAACTGCCCATTGGGATCTGGCATTGCTCACGATGTGGGATTATCACGTTGGCTCACTGGAAACTGACAATTTCTATATTGGTGGTCTCTGCGATGCTGTAATGCCCCAAATTTAGTACTCAAAATGTTACACAATGCTCATGACCTCGAAGGACCACAAGTTAATGTATGACTGATATCTGTAACTGAGTACTAAATAATATACTATAAATATGCGAAAGATAAGCTATAAGGCCATAAGGTTCAAAACTGAACTAATACTGAATACAAAATAATATCTGTAATGGGGTATAGCAATACCCAAAAACTGAAATAAACTATCTGAAACATGTTGTAGTCTGAAAGCCACTAAACCTGACTGAAAACTATGGAGTTGATGGGACATGTCCCCAACTAACTTTGAACCACTAAACT
This sequence comes from Capsicum annuum, assembly GCF_002878395.1. Classification (NCBI taxonomy): domain Eukaryota; kingdom Viridiplantae; phylum Streptophyta; class Magnoliopsida; order Solanales; family Solanaceae; genus Capsicum; species Capsicum annuum. Next base: position 65,303,523 of record NC_061122.1, on the reverse strand, counting down.
AGTAAAGTAATAAAATAATCATGCTATCCTCGAATGATGAGGACTCACTGTTAGTCTGACTGTTGAACGTCTGATCTACTAAGGATACTCGAGAGCTCGTGCTTCTAAACCTATGGTATAAAACACCATAGTGCAAGTGCGTCAGTACGATTGAATGTACTGGTATGTAAGTAAGGTAATCTGAATGAAAAGGGTTCATATGTATGAACAATACTAACTGACAGTATACATGAACATGAGAATATATGCATGAATACGTAACTATAACTGAGGTCGTGATAGGACTGAGTATTGAGTTCTGACTACTGAGTCTACTGATAACATGGATTTACTGATATCTGAGTTTACTAATATAACTGAAAGACTATTTCTGTCAGTCCTAATTTTAAATAACTAATCTAATTGTTATACAGAGCTAGATGACTATATCTGACAGTTTTAAAATTTAATGCAACTATCTGAGTGTAGTACTGAGCTAAGTGACTGTGTCTGACAGTCCTGATTTCTATAGAACTGGACCGAGTTTTATTCTGAAGACTAATTCTTAAACGAAAACTGTGGGAGGTAATCATCTAATCGACATGCCCCGCATAAGAACTGGTGGGGTCCAACCTGTAACCCCAGTTGGAAGGGTGTCAGTACCATGCCATGGGTAAAGATAAGCTATGAGAAAACCCTCTCTGATAGGGAGCTATTCCACCAATCCCTCCTGTAAATAAAACTCAAATGAGATATATAGTCCCTAGACTCGTAGGGGTACATCTCAACCTATGCTGTCTACGTAGTTCTGGAACACAGGAATTGATACTAAGGATCACACCCTCTACTGGCTGACAGTGTGTGTCCTCATCCCTGGGTTCACTCGGTGCTAAATTCTACTCCCAAATGTATAGACACAGAACTGGTTTTCTAGTTCATACTAGGCTGGACTGATCTGTTATTGATTTTTCTGATTAACTAGATTGAATTGAGTTCACTGGATTTCCGTTGACTGAATTCTGTTAACTGGCAGAATGCTACTGAGTTTTTCTAGCTGACTAAGTTTACTAAGGTTTGAACTAAATACTACTAAGACATGATGACTAACTGAGATCACTGAGATTACTAAATGAGACTGGACTGATACTAAATTTACTGAATTTTCCTGAGTCACATGACTGATTGAGTTCTACTGATCATGACTTAACTGTGAGTATCATGAAAACTGACATTGGATCTAGGCACACAACTAAATTTTCAAGTACAAGAACCCCCAGTACTCAATATCATGAAACTGACAAGACTTGACACTTCTTGAATACATGACCAATATCAACAATGTACATACAATAAATTTAGAGATTTCATGAAGCACATGGCTATCATAATGTTGTACATGGATAGGAATGCATATAATCATGTCATAATTTCATACTCTAACATCATGAGATTTCCAACAAACATCTAAAATGCACATCAATAGCATGAGAGTCATTTGAACATAAGGGTAAAGCATGTATTTATCGTTTGGGTCACAATTAAGCTATAATGCATGATTTCTATTCTCTTAGGCATTTTATCAAACACCTTGCATGCACAACTTAAGGCCTAGGCATAATCATTAAATTATCACTTCAAAACTCCATGAATCGACTAAACTTATAGATTTCGAGGAACATATTAACATAGTTTCATGAACAACACATAAAGATTTTAGCTTGGGAATCACATCATCATAATCTCATGAACATAATCAACCCACAGTAAAATACTCACAATACAAGATTTAAAACTTGATTTTTGAACTTCATGGATGAAAGGAATCCATGAATGAACACTATGCATACCTTAGTTCTTGATTATACAAAGATTGACGGTGAGATTCTTGAATTTGAGTATTGAATTTGAATCCTTAATTGAAAACCCTAACTTGTTCTTGAGAGAAACTTGAGAGAGACACTATATTTTGGTTGTATTGGGGCTAAATCCTATGTTTTAAACTTATATAGGGGTGAGAAATTGACCCTTTTACCCTTAAAAATATGGATATTTAATGGCTGAAACTGGACATCGACGCTATTATTGACACGGCACATCAATGGCATCAACGCGATAGTCGATGCATCATGACATCATCGTGTCGAGTCTCAGTACTTTGACTCTAGCAACCTGGAACAATATTAACCAACGTGATTGGTTATGTAGCGTGCCAAGATTGCGTTGGTCCACTATTTTGGGCTTCCAAACATGATCTAAACATGGTCCAAAAAATCCAAAACTCTTCCGGAACCTCCTATGGACCTCTCTGATCATGAGTTAACAAAAATATGGACCATTAAAGGACGTTAAGGTGGGGAAATAAGATTGCCAATTTTTGAAGGCTAAAATAAACAAAGTCTGGAAACTTAGCTAGAACCTTCTAAGTATGGGACCCCCCCTTAACAAACATAAATGGAATGAATTAAGCTTAGGATTTTGCGGAGTCTTACAATATCTCCCCCTTGGGAACATTTATCCTCAAATGAGGCTAACTGAGATAGGGGAAATGATAAGCAGAAGTACATGCTGAACTTGAACAATTGAAACATGAGTACATAACTGACATTACTGATTTGCTGTGATTTGTTCTGAGCATGCATATCGATGCATGATTTGATGACTGGCATGACTGATAAGCTGAATATATTATACTTAACATGTATATCTGATGTATGAATACATGACTGATCTGACGCATGAATGCATGATTGAATATACAATGGTAATTGACACCAAGTTTATCATGGAAATCTGAGCATGAAATTGGATAAGTTCAAGGCAGACTATTTCCTTAAACTTAAAATGCTAATGAGCCTGAGATTAATTACTAAATATACATAAGCAAAAACATAAGAATGTAACTGAATCTGGAAGTGATACATGAGCTGAATATCGTGATCTGAACTGAGTACCTTAAATATGTGGCTTACGGCTGAGATCAGAGTTTGAGGGTCAACTCATAAGTACTCCTTACCCCAAACTAGATTCATTACAAAAAGAGAGAGCGGCATGTTTATGTCATGAAGGTTCGGGGAATTATAGTGTATCTCCCCCTTAGGACACTATGTCCCTTGAAAAATACTGGGCTGACTTTGCTGAGATACTGAGGAAAACTGGGGCGATGCACAAAGTACCTAGGAACTGAATCATGACTGATTATCTGGGATCTGAAAGTATGACATAATGCATGAACTGGGCTGAACATGCAACTACCTGGTTAGTCCATCTTAGAATGATCATATTTATGAGACTCCAGATTGTGCGACTGGATGGAAAGATGAAAACCACACCATCTGAACTTATTCACCTGACTGCTAAACTGAACTACTGGCTCTGTGGACTAACTCATGCTGAAAACTTATACTTGAATGGAGCATTTCTACGACACTCTTTCTATAGAGTTCTAATGACTGTAGAGAGAAATTAAATCTTGGCCTAGTCTGAGTAAGACATCTGAATGAGAGATCGCTACATGGCTGGGATTCTTGTATTTGGAGGCAAGGCCTATAAAACATCATCTAAGATAGTGGCTAAACCTTATACACTACAACTAAGACTACTGAAAAGGTTCACAGGGTGTTGATCACGAATGCAAAAATATACTAACTGATCTGATTAACTGAATAATAGATAGATGAATATTGGGCATATAAAACTGAACTGTACTTAGTCTGAATAACTAGCCTGAGGCTATAGAGTATTATGCATAGGTGGTAAGGACTGACTGAGTAACATGAGGTGAATGGGTATGGATTTATGAAAACTGTATTACTTGAATTTACGAGACCAAGTGTATGACATAATTTAGAAACATTCTGTAACTGAGGTACTGAAATACCAATAACTGAATAACTGGTGGCCATATGCTATGGTCGGGTAATTCTAAAAGTGAATTGAGTTTATAATTTAACTAGACTAGGACTGGGAATGAGATTGTAGCTAAGATGGTAATTGTGACTGTAACCGTAACTAAAACTATAACTATAACTGAATGTTAGTTCCTGATAACTAAGGGTTAGACTGGTATGAAAGGAGTTTCAAAAGAAAAAAAGCTCCTGAATCTAAAGAAACATGAACATGTAAATGAGGGATCTATAACATACCATTGGCCGCTTTAGGAGGACTTTCCTAATTTTATTAGGATTAAAGTGCGTAGAGTCTATTTAGGCATTGTCCACTGGCAGCACTGGAAATGGCACCCTGCTGATTTGGGCAATTGAACTGAGTTGAAGGACGACCGTGCTGACTTCATGGACCGGGTTTAGGACAGTCTCGAACCTTGTGACCTGACTCATCACATCCAAAACACACATTACTGCCCGCTCTACACACACCCTTATGATACTTAACACATTTTTCGCAAAGCGGATGAGTGAGAATAATGCTTGCACTATTCTGAGATTTGGAGCCTGGCGCCCTATCTTTGCTATCGTTTCTGAACTTAGGAATTGAAGCACTGGCTGAGAAAGGAGCTAGAACTAAAAACTTCTGGCTATGCTGAGAACGGTTACCACCCTGCGACCCTGGCTGAGAAAAACTATAACCACCTATTCTGGCTCTCTTATCCTCTCTCTCCTTCTTCTTAAGTTTTTGATATTCAATCTATTGAGCATGGACCATAAGTCTAGATATGTCCATTTCCTTAATCAACATCGCAGTCCTACACTCCTTAACTACTCTACTTGAAATCCCAGACACAAACTTACTCATTCTGGATCTACTGTCTGCTACTACATGGGGAGTATACCTAGCTATAAGAGCTTTAATATACTACATTGTACATTTAGAACCAATCTCCAATAACCAATTTACACCATTTTTGTTTATTCCATTCTTTTGTTTTGCCCTATCTCTTTTAAGCATTTTAAAAAACACACAGTGGGTGTATTGTTTATTCTTTTAAGATTCAATTCCTCTTATTTTCTACAATACTGGGAATATTTCTAACATTATTTATATCACTCCCAACGACCATACATCAAATATAAACACCATTAACTATTACCTTGGGGCATCAAATTCACCTTTTTCTTCTTTAATTTCTCAAACTCCCTACTAAATTAATTTTTCACTAAAGCACTTAGAAGCTTTGCAGATCAAATTATAGTCTATCAAAGAAGGGGATTAGGTTACATATGAGGCTACCAAAGAAAATAAGCTAAAGGCTCAATGGGGTTTAACTAGGATTATACACAAGGGTAGGTCAAAAAGAAGGTATAAAACAAGGCTATCAAAGAAATGGATACATCATCTCCAAAACCCACACTCTTTATTTTGATTTACACACACACCAAAAAGTTCTAGATATCACATGCAACAAGAAATATATAAAAAAACCTTACATGCACATGGCACATGCTTAACTTAATAGGATTTTCATTAACTCCTAACCAAACAATAGCATGAATTAAAATTTAAGCCAAAAAGTACAAGAGTCACAAAAATAAGCCTAAGAGTCTCAAAAGTAGCAATTCACTTATTCCACATGCTTTTACCAAACAAAATACTTGAACCATGTAATAAAAAATAGCACTAACAAGAATATCTTACACCAAAATTTTTTAAATTAAGCTAAAATTTAGAAATTTCTCTACCCCACACTTTAAAATCTACTTTTTCCCCGAAGTGAACTTAAAAGTAAGAGATAGAAATACTCTCTGAGGCCTTTAGTCCTAGCTAGCAGTATCTTTACACATAAATGAGATCTGTAGGACCTCACAGTCTATTTTTGCCATGCTCCTTAGCTCAGGTTTTTGTTACTCAGACTTTCCATTAACCTGCGACTTAATCAAAAACAAAAATAATGTGAAATAAAACTAAAAACTAAAAATAAATCATACCTACATTACTTGGGTTGCCTCCCAAGCAATGCCTGATTTAGTGTCGCAGAATGACCCAACATAATGACTTAGTCATTCTCTTTCCTTCTCTTTCTCACACTTAGTCTCCATCTTTTTATTATTTTAACCTCTCTTGGGTATGCATTTTTAAGGGTAACAAATTCTTCAACCTTATCCTTTTCAGGCTCATCAATTAGCATCAAATCAGGCTTAGGTGGTAGAAGCTTAGGCTGCTAAATCAGGTAATCCAAAAAGGTCTTTGGTGGACTAACCGCCCCACACTTTTCCCCTTTAATAACATTGATAATTCACTAATCTTTATAGTGGTATGTTATTTTGGGTGCTTTATAAATATCAAATACCACCTCTTCATCCTCTACCCTTATTTTGAGCATGCCTTCTCTAACATCAATCAATGCACCTCACGTTTCTAAGAATGTATGCCCCAAGATGATTGGTACCTATTCGTTTTCCTTAAAATCAAGAACAAAAAAGTCAGCAAGAATAACAAATTTACCAACCTTTATGAGGACATCCTTAATAATTCCTTTCGAATAGGCAATGGATCCGTTTGCTAGCTGCAAAACAACTGTGGTTAATTTAGACTTTCCTAAGCCCAATGTGTTAATCAATGATAGGGGCATTAGATTTATGCTTGACCCTAAGTCACTCAGTCCGTGGACCACTCTACTCCCAATTTGGATTGGAAGAGTAAACTTCCCCGGATCTCTCAATTTCTTGGGGATTTTCTACGTCATTACAGAGCTACACTTTTCAATGAGTGTTATCTCCCCCACATCTTGAAATTTTACCTTGTTAGAAACCACATCCCTCAAGTACTGCATACTTAGTCTTACCCTGTAAAACATCTAACAAAGGTAAGTTAATGTGAAGCTCTTTGAATGTATCAAAGAACTTCTTAAACATTGCATCCTCCTTCACTTTAATCTAACTCTAAAGGAAGGGTAGTGGCAGTGTCTTCTTCATTTCTAGTTCAACAACTTTAGTTATTAAGTACTCAGACTTCCTTGATTCTTCAGCAACTTTTTTGAAAACCTGTGGAGTTACCACATCAATATTTACCTCCTTAGTTACCTTTGGAGGTTCTCCTTAAAGCTCTTTTCCACTCTTCAAGGTGATTTCCATAACTTGTTTTGGATTTTTTATATCTGCTGGCAGACCACCTTGAGGCCTAGTATTCAATGCTTGCTGCAACTGCCTAATCTGCAACTCTAAACTTCTCTGAGCAGCTTACAAATTATTTATATCCACAACCATCTGTGTTTGATTAGCTAGAAGTTGTTTCAACATCTCTTCTATGTTTTTAGTTGATTGATTTCCTTGTACCTGTGGTTGCTGAATTTTTTGTTTTGCATTCCATGGATGAGTCTGTCACTTTATGTTGTTGGCATCACCATAATTTAGCCTTTGATCATTGGCCATAACATTACTGATTCTAGATTTGAAGCACACATAGCCACTAAATGGCCACTATTTTTGCAGATCTCACACCAACCACTAGTTTACTGAACTGCATTGACTGCTGGTGTAGGCTGTGGAGCTCCCAATTTTAGGTTGTTGAACTGAGTGTTTATTATGTTTTGTAATGTAGCAACCTGAGCTGATAAGGTAATGAACTGGTCTACCTCCAATACAACCATAATTCTTTTCGTAGAACTTCTAGAATCTAAAGTCCATTCAGGATTTCATTGTGCTATATGGTTCAAGAATATGTACAACTCATCATAAGTCAACTCCAACGCTTGACCACCTACGGTTAAATCTAGCAAAATATTTGTATTGTGATCAAGTACTTCTACAAATGTATAAACAAGTACCTTATTGGACTGTTGATGGTGTGGACTGTTCCTAATAAGAGCCTTGAACAACTCCCAAGCATGATAGAGATTCTCGTCTGGCTTCTGTTTGAAGTATACTATCTCACTGCAAAGTCTCGCAGCCTTACTACAAGGGAAAAACCGAATAAGAAATTTTCTGTCCAAATCATCTTGTGAAGTGATTGAATTTGTTAGTTTTGGAACCAACCATTTTTTGGCTTCCTCACGTAATCCTGATTTATGCCCTTCGGGATAAATGTATCACTAATTTTCAAAAAATATTGCAAGTGGACCTGTGGATCTTTATGTAAAAGCCCTGTGAACTGTCCACTACTTATCAGAAGTTGTACCATATTCTGCTTAAGTTTAAAATTGCCTTCAGCTACCGGCTTCTGAAATGGGGAGGTCAAATTAGTTGGAAGTGGGATTGCCACTTCTCTGACTGTCCTGTGGGATTCTAGTTCTTCAATCATTAGAGCAAGAATGACTTGGACTTTTTCTATTTGCGAAAATTGGGGGAGATAAATTGCGTATCTCCTTCATTGATGGAAGTGTTGTTCGGGTTTGGGGCCTGGTTTAACCAACTCCCTATCCCCTGCCACCTTCCTAACCTTAAAACCTATTTCCTGTAAAACCATAACCAAGACCAAGTGTAAAAGCACCAAATAAATCTAAAAGTAAAACTAAAATAAACAGTTGCCAAATTTTAAGTCCCCGACAACGGTGCCAAAAACTTAATAGCGCACACGCAAGTGTATGTGGTCTTATCAAGTAGTAAAGTGGCCTAATGAAAGCCAAGTATCGATCCCACAGTGAATTGATTCCACAACAATTCTATTTTAGTTCACAATTTAGATCCAGTTGATGTAAGCATAACCAAAAAGAGAGTTTGTAATTTATAACCAGAGAAAAGTAAACAATGCGTAATGTAAAGATCTTGAAACAATCAATAGGATAAAACCCAGGGTTAAAGCACTTTGAATAATCATACTATGTTGTTAAACTTCATTCGTTAACTTGATTATCTTGGTTATATATTTGTAGGGTTAAGTGCGTGATCATGGTCTCCCGAGCTCTAATCCTTTACCTAAGTTGACCCTTACAACTATATAATTGAGCAGGGATGTAATAGTCCACTTAAGTTCTTTAAGCTATCATCCTACGTGTAAATCAAGTAAGGTACCTACGTACATCCCTGTCCAGGACATTAATTCAAATTCCTTATTTCATAAAGGAATACAAACTGTACTTTGTTCATCTCCATATTCTATCTACTATTCCCTCTCCCGAGGTCAAAAGGTAGACAATTAATATATTCTAAGGGCCACGAATCCTTAAAATAGTTAAATAAAAGATGAACACACAATCAATAATGATAAACTAAGTTAAACGGATTCAATTCAAAATAATAGTACCTATGTTCTTGGCTTCAAACCCAAAAAGGGTATTTAGCCACGCATAGTCATAATTGTAATAACAAGGTGGTAATTAATGACTAAAAACATAAATGAACTAAATTAGAATAATAAAAACCTAAATATGAAGTTGTATAAGCCCCTATATCTCCAAAATGTGCTCAAAGATATGTAAAAAACGTGACCATGATGTATTTATAGCCCTACGGTAAACCAAACCCGTGTAGGAGTTGGAAATATTTAGTTATTGAGCTCGAGAGTGGAGCGGGCGCCACCCCAGCTAGAGCCATATTCCAGACCAAGAATGGACTCACCTAGATCCCCGATCCAGCTAGGTCATCACCCCACCTATATCCTCACTTTGGCTAAGGTGTCGCCTCCAAATTGCCTTGGCTCTCTGGAAGTTATCTCTCAGATTTTGGCTAAGTGTTGAGTCTTCCCTCTTAGTCCCTTGTATTGTGGTGTCTTCCCCGTGGATTTTCAGCCTTTTCAACATAAAAATATCACCATATTCAGCTCCCAAATCATCCTACATAATCATACCACATGAATTAAAGACAATCACAACACAATACCTATAATGATGAAACAAAACAAGAGATAAGCTAGGCTAGTTTGTATTGATCTTTCACTTATTGTTCCAGCTGTACACTCACTTAAATTAAACTTTTATTACTACCAACAAGTTATTCCACTCATAATCAATCAATTGAACCATAAGGAACTCATTAAACACACTAGAATCCAACGAGACCAACTAGACAAACACCTAGATCAAGCTAGTAATACTAGTTTTCCGGGTTGAACTCTAAATGACTTAATTAAGTACAAAATTGTTTGGAATTCACTTTGAACATTATAAACACACGCTTTAACACTTATATACACATTTATATCATTATCAACCCATATAGAACATGAATCATCCTCAAATCAAGACTAAAAATACTAGAATAGTGACACTAGAATGTATAAATACACCCAACATCATTGGGTAAATCATTTGCCTCTCATAGAGTTTGAAATTAATAACAACTATCAATCGAGGATTCAGATGGCCCCGTTCAAGGATTTGTGTAGTAGGAGGTGTAGGTCTCTCATTGGGTGGTTCAAAGTTGGCGAGACTAGGTTATTTGGTTCTAACTTAATTCATCAGGCCATGGAGAAGGTGAAGATGATTAGAGATAGGCTTAAAACTTTCTAAAGTTTCCAAAAGTCTTATGTGGATGTTAGGCATCGGGAGTTAGAGTTTGAAGTTGGTCATTGGGTATTCTTTAAGGTGGTTCCCCTAAAGGGTGTGATTAGGTTTGGGAGAAAGAAAAGCTCAGTCCCTATTATATTGGCCCTTTATTGATCTTGCAGAGAGTGGGCAATGTGGTTTATGAGTTAGAGTTGACTTTGAGTTTGGGTTTTATCCACCCGGTCTTTCATGTTTCAATATTGAAGAAGTGCATGGGTGATCCTTCCTTATTTGTTCCCTTGGAAAGTATGGGTGTTTTAGATTTCTTATCTTTTAAAAAATTCTTGATTTAGATTTTGGATAGGCATGTACGTTGTTTAACGAATAAGAAACTAGCTTTGGTGAAGTTTCTATGGAGGAATAATAAGGTTGAAGAAGCTACTTGGGAAGCTGAAGAGGACACGGAGTCAAAATATCCATTCCTATTTTCAGCTTTGGATAATCGTGCTTAAGGTATGTGTATTTCTTAATATCTTTTTTTCTGTCTTTGTAAAAAGTAAGTGTGGTTTAGTTCTGTGTTAAATCATGCTAATTAATGCCTTGTCTCATTATTCGGAGATGAATGATCCTGGGGGGAGAATATAACACCTCAGATTTTGGCCCTTAGAAATCTCTTGACCTTTGAGCTCACTGGCTAGACAATGACTGTACCTAATGAGTTGTGATGACTTCTTATGGTTTGTATAACCCAAATCGTAGCTTGACCAAAAAGTTGTCCAAGATTTCCCTAAGTTTTTGTCCTGACTATGGTTGTAACTTTACAAGTCATGGGAGATATTACGAGTCATAATGTGTGACTCTTGGTCTCACCAGTGTGGTTGCCCATATTTATTATTGTAACTACAATTACGACTATAAGAGTAGAATGGTTGGTCACGAGTTGTAGGGTGAGACTCATGACCATACCAGAAAGGATGCCTTGAGGCACTGCTTTGATTATGAGTTATGGTAATGACTCATAAGGAGACCCTACGAGTCGTATTATGACCTGTAGTTGCTGGCTATAAATTTTTAGCTTTCTAATGATGGGCACTCTGGACATTTCCCACTTTACCCACTTAAGACCCATGACCATAAATCACCTTTGGGGCACTATTTTAATACTTATCAAGAATAAACACTCTCTCAAATCTCTAAGGCAAGAACAAGCCGGGGTTCCTCAAAGTTGGCCACCTAAAGGCTCAAGGGTTGATTTCTCTCCATAATTCTTTGTACTTTTAGGCATGTTACTCTTTCCCAAATATTATTTTTTTTAAAACATGTGTTTTAAATAGTTTATTTATAAGGATTTAAATGTGGGTTTTGCTATGGGTTGAGGGTTTTAGAATGGTTGATCCTTGAATTATTTTCCCATGATTTTTATGAGTTGTTCATTCTTTGAATTGAATGTTTTTTAAACTTATGGGGTACATGGATATGGAGATTGGAATAGGGGTATTCTCCCAAATTGATGTTTTGAACTTGGAATTGGATTTGAATAATTCTGTTCCCTCAGCCCACTTGTGTAAATGGCTTTAAATTATAGATTTGTCACTTGATTTGACTTACTCACCTATACTATTGCATTCCATAAATGGATAAACAATGAACATGGGTTTTGAAGGTCTTGTTGGCTATGTTTCAATTTAATGAACAAAAGGAGGGGGGAGGATCGAGGCATTTCTCTGATTTGATTTGATAAATTAAAGGAGGTCGATCCATTCCTCCATATTTGACTTATTAAACAAAGGTGGTCGAGGGATTCTCCCAAGATGATGTAATGTAATTAGAATGGCATAAGTGTAAGCTTGCAAGTGTAAGGGTATGATGATACCTGTGGTATACCATAATGTGTAATTCTATGATGTAAGGAAAAAGGTCTGTGAAATATGTTTTAATATGGACTTAAAGGGGGTTATGTAGCTAAGCCGTGAAGGTGTGAGTCTTGAAGGACTTGTACTGGAAACTCACGTGTGCCGGCGTGAGGATTTGTCTTGATGACTGTGTGCTTGTGACACACTTTATATATATAGCTCTATATCCTGGATTGATATGGGGTCAGGGCATTTCTTGGTCTTCTTTGATACCCTCGGTTCTTGTGGCAACCACGCACTGGGTCTTTCTGCAAGAGGAGCTGAACCTATATAGCCCTGTAATATCCTGTATTTTTGGGCTAGTCTTTAAACTGTTGTTCCTACGCATATAAGCTATAATCTAAATGACTCCCACGTAAAATATGAGTTTGATGATATTTATCCTCATGTTTTATTTTCTTTTGAGGTGAAAAATGTTCATAAGAATCACGTAGAATAAAGTTGAGCTTAGAGCCCTTGATTAGTCCAAAATTTGGTATTTGATTCTAGAAGGGTCTACTTTAAATGTGTATAACTTTTTATATACATATAATTTTGCAGATTAAGACCCACCAAATTGTAGAAAATTGAATTTTCTTTCCAACGATACCAATTTCGCCTAAATCTAATACTCGAACGAAAAGTTATGGTATTTTTTATATGAGGCAGTAAGCCGACGCAATAGCGATGTGACGCATTATGAAACTGTTTCACATGCTATTTCAGTTTCTAAAGGGTCTAGGGGAACTTTGGTCACTTCCCCTCACCCAAATCCACCCATAACACTCAATTTTAACCCCCAAAGTAATATACACTTAATTATTCATCTTTTCTCTCAAAGAAAATCCCTAGCCTCCTCAAGAACACCAAGTACTTCATCAATTTTTCATCCAGAAAAGAAAGAACTCAAGTTTCCTAATTCAAGAATGCTTTCAATATTGTGTTTCTCCTTCAAGATTAAAGCTTTAAGGTATGTGGGAGTTCATCCATGGGTTCTCTTTCACCCATGGAGCCCAAAAACCCTTTTTACTTAAATAAAGAAGGAATTTTCCATTATTATGGTATTTTGATTGTTCAAGAGAGATTGAATTTCATGTTTTCATGGTGTTTTTAATTTAACTCAGCCCATGTATGATTCCATGCAAGATTTTAAATTCCTTATGCTATGAATTTGAATTTCCCATGCTTTATTCAAGTAAATTCCATGATAGATCCTAAATTCATGATGTTTAGCAATATTCTCATGTTTTAAATTCATGCCTTCCACATGCTTGATGAAATTCCCATATCAATTTAAGTCAATTTCAAGATGAATCCCCAAGTCACAAATTTTTCCAAGTAACTCTATTATTCCCTCATGTTTAAGACATTCTTACGTTCAACCTATGAACTTTACATGTTTTCATAAAGCACTCATGTCCTATTTTAAGCGAATTACATTTGAATTGCCCAATTCATGATCTAGTTATGAAATCATACTATGCTCCCATGTTTAAGATATTCCTATGTTCAAGTTCATGATCATGGCATGTTATCATGTGGTCCCATTCATGTACAAGTTCATGCCTCTCAAGTGATAGACAAAATGTCTAAATTAAAGCGTTGTTAATAAGCTACTATTGTTATGCTATTATTATAATGCCATGTTTTACTTTCAATGCTATCGAGTCCTAGGGGTATTCAATACCCAAAATCTAGCTGTTTACCTAGAATTACAGTAGGTACAAAATAGTCTCAGTAATGTCATGAATAGTTGTACCCAATCAGTTACAGAACTCAGTGAACTCAGTCTAGTTTTGTCAGTCAACAACATTAATGTGGGTTCAGTCAAACCTAGTATACTCCAGTTTCAATCCCAGTATCAGTTTAATCATTAATAATTACCTCAGAATCCATATGCACTATTATTTTCAGAATATGACGACCTGATTTTATAAGTTATTAGTGCATGCACCAGTTAGTATTCCAGTGTCATTCAGTTAGAAGTAGGATTCAGCACCGAGCGAACCCAGGGATGGGTGCATTTATACCAGCAGAGGGTTTGACCTTTAGTAGCAATCCCTGAGTTACAAAACTACGTAGCTAGTATAGGTTTAAGGTGTTTTCCTGCTAGTTTAGGGTTGACATATACCTAACGAGTTTCCTGCCAGTATCGGGTTACTCCTTAGTTCTTTGGGACACCAGTTTAGTGGATCCATACAACCAGTGCTAGTACCCGTAGCACGGTACTGATACTCTTCTAAATGGGGTTAAAGGTTGGACGTCGATTAGCTCAGATTGGGGCATGTCGATTAGATGATACCTCCCACATTTACAGTTTCAGCTTTAGACTTAGTATAGAACTCAGTTCAGTTCTACAAAATTAGGACTGTCAAAAATAGTCACCCAGCTCAATATAGAACTCAATTTAGTTTTACAGATTTAGGACTGTCAGAAATACTAACCCAGTTATCAGTAACTCAGTTATCAGTAATCGCAGCTATCAACTACTCAGTTATTAGAACTCAGTATTCAGTTCCAGTACAGTCTCAGTTACAATCTTAGTAATAGTCTCAGTTACCGTCTTAGTTACAGTCCAGTCACAGTCTTAGTCTAGTAATTAGATCAGTAACTCAGTTCAGTTTCAGGTGTGCTTGACCATAGCGTACAATTATTAGTTATTCAGTTATCAGTATTTCAGTACCTCAGTTTACAGACTATTTTAGAATCATGTTATAGCTTGGTCTTGCATTCTCAAATAATATAGTTTTCACTAATTCATGCTCAGTTACCTCATGTTACTCAGTCAGTCCTTACCTTATATGTATAATACTCTATAGTTTTAGTCCAGTTATTCAGACTAAGTACAGTTCAGCCTTACATGCCCAGTATTCAGCTATCAGGCATTTAGTTAATCATATAAGTTAGTATTTTTATGCATTCATGCATAGTGTGATTGTATATTCAGATCCTTAATTTATGTCAGTTTTCGTCATGTAGTTTCAGACCTAGTATTCATACAATATCCATGTTTTATCATATCCTAGCTTCAAGTATACTTATATCATTAAAGTAAAGCTTTACAGAAACTAAGTGTAGAGATTCACCATCTTATTAGAGAATTTTGTCACTCATGCTTTAAAATATTTTAGTTTTCAGTTTATTCCAGCCTATTGGTGAGTCTACTTACACTTAGCATACATATTTTACTATTATGTATGATATTAGTTTTACTTATTGCATTCACCCCTACATACTTAGTACATTCCAGAAGTACTAATCCATATATATATCTATGTGGCTACATTATTTCGTAATGTAGGTACCAGTTGTAGCCCACACATCATGATTAGACAGTTATAGATTCCAGCTAGCAAGTGATAAGTTCTCCTACTTTGAGAACTCCGGATAGTTTTAGTTCATGTACAGTTCATTTACTTTCATGTATATTGATTAGTGGTAGTTGGAGGCATGTCCCAGCTATCTGTAGTCAGTATAGTAGAGGCTTCATAGATGTCAGTCTGAGTCATATGTAATTTTAGTTTCGTTCTTCAGATTTATCAAATTGTAAAGCTTTATTAGTATTGTATCTATTTTAGATTTTCAATATGATTATGTTTCCGCACAGTAGAACAACTATTTATTATGTTATAATTCAGTTACTTAATTGTATGCCAGTTCATGGGTTAGCTTGGGATCACTTGTGGTTCCAAGCACCGTGTGACGACTAGGGGGTAGTCTCGGGTCGTTACAAGCCCTTGGGTTCCTATTTATGATAGTTGAGTTACATAGTCCTGGCTAATGTTTTGCTTGCATGCTAAACTTTGTTTCCTACCCCAACATATTATATTTATATATATATATATGTACAATGTGTGCATGTGGATTTTATACTATGGTTTTGACTTGGCATTATGGTATCACCTTCCTGAGTTACATGCTAGCGCTCAACCCGCTAACCGCCTCCGAATATAGTAGCCTTATGTGATGCAGGAACCAGAGACACTTTTATTTTTCCCGCGTAGTGATATGATTTTTGGGTTGTTAGAAGTTAACTTAAAGTGGTGAGCCTCCTTCTTCTGGAAGGTCGTTACTTCCGGATTTATCCATTATCATAGACTTTTTTTGGCTATCGTCGGGGGTATGTATCGACCTAGATTGATTTTGTATTGTTAGAGGCTTTGTGGATTAATGTGGACTGGGTATTATTGTTGTTATTCTTAGACTCCTTCGAGCTTACATTATTCTATCTTGTTATATGTTTGGAATTCATCTGCTGCTAGCTGTATTATGTTCTATTTGGATAATTATGGGGGGGGGGGGGGGGTCTCCAGTCTATGATGGACTTGAGATGACCATCACGACCAGGCCCTGGTTTGGGTCGTGGCAATAATCCATAACATATTTATGAGGTATAACATCTCTATAAGCCATGAAGAATATCTATAATCATCTCATATATAGGAGGCATCTGACATCTAGGAGGCATAATATCAATAAGCATCTCACATCTAGGAGGCATAATAGATTAATAAATATCTCATTTCTATGAAACATAATATCTCAACAAATGTCTCATATCTAGGAGGTATAACATAAATAAGATATCTCACATCTAGGAGGCATCTCACACCTATGAGGCATAATATATCAATAACCATCTCATGTCTATAGGCCATATATCATATCTATGTATATGCCTATATCATCAAGTATGTCGATGGACCATATCATAAATTAAGTCCAGAATGCCATAGCGTAGTTACCAGCCATAAGTCAAAATTTGGGGAAAGTCATCATAATTTACCAAGTCACAAAGTAACCTTATTATAAAGGCTCAATAGTCTCAACTATGCCTAACATATGAAACTAAGACCACAATGGCTAACATAAGTCTTAGCCTAAGGTGGGCCAAAATAATCAACTGCTAAACCTCAAATTCCATGTTTAGGCAATTTATACCCCAACTAGGCTAAGGTATCTAGTTAAATTTCTAGATATCAAATAAGCCATAACCAATCCTAAGGAATTCCGCCTTGAAACATCGATATTTAAGTCAACTTCACCTAAATTACCATTTCAAGATCAGTAGAATACCCCAACTAAGATTAATCACACTAAACATACTTCTAACACGAAAAATACATCCAACAACTAGCATCATATTATATCCATTCTATGAATTAGTTCACTCTAGGAAGAAGGCAATAGGATTCTAAAAGTGCAATAAGCATTTCACCTTACAGGTCAAAACCTTCATCTAATCCCTAAACTTCAATACTCAAGACTAGGTAATTCTACTCATAATCAACCTTAACATTTACATTCACATGCAATATATAAACGCATCATCTTACAAAGAAGAGTAGATAAAAGCCTATCTCAAAGACAAACTGTAAATCCTTAAATCATTTACCAAATGATCATTTTTATTTCACAATTCCAAAATGCTATCACTCTATCAAAATCGTAATGTACTCATCAATACGGGAATAACAATACCCATCTTGCACTAATGTGCTTTGGGTCCAAAAATAATACCAAAACCCCTAAGTGGGTCCCACTTATGAAAATTACATTTACGAGGACAACCTAATGTTCATACATGATCAAGACATCATAACCCTAAAAAAATGGGTGAAAATCAAGCTAATTTTTGGCTAAAATCAAGCCCTTAAGCTATTTGGGGTTTTAGGTCAAGAACTAAGATTCATCCAGAAAGGGATGAAATCCTATCTTAAATTCAAAGATATTTGTGACAATAGATTTTTATTAAGCTTCCAAGTCACCCCAAGACTCAATTTAAAGTCATCATACACTTTAGGGTTTTTTCTCTAAAGAGAAAGGTGAAAAATAAGAAAAATCGCGACCTAAGGGGTCTTTTTATACCCCTTCCAGGTCTTTAGATGCTGCAATCGTACTATCTAATGCCAGAACTAGATGATGTGATTGCAACAAGTTTTGTGATCACACTACCCTCTGCACATGAGGTGCGATCACACGCACACTAGAAGACAATTGAAATATGGAATTTTTCCAAGTTTCTGCTAACGCCTCTGGATTCGTTTGGAATTCGACATACACAAATGAACTATGTAAGCAAACTAAATTCAACACTCTAGATGCAATGGCAAAGCTGGATTTCCATGTGATTTTATGTCAACCAAATATGGGTTCCACACCCATATTTCTAATTTTCAACTTTCCGACCAATAGGTCAAAATAAGCTCGGGTGCCCCGGGACCCAAACTAAAGGTCTACCTATCCTAAAATAATATTCCAGAGCTACTAACATCATCAAAATTTGAATTCGAGATTTTTTTACTAAAAATTTCATTCGGTGGCCATTTGGAACCAGCGAAGACTTCTAAACAGGGAATTAACTCTAAAAACTAAATGAACTACTCGATAATCGAGCTGTCAGTTCCAGCAAGTCATAAGTGACTTGGTCCAGCTATGGAAAAACTCTAACAGCAAAAATAAGTAGAAATATAAAAAATAACCTGGAGGGTCATTACAATAGGTTTGACATCGAGGACTGCCGCCATCTAAGAGAAGTTGTAGTTGAGCTGATCAAGAACAAACACCTTAGGGTGTTCCTAAATGACCGTCCCAAGGCCAATTATGGGAAAGTAGATAAAGGGAATAAACAACTAGCCAATCTATGAGACCCTCACAAGATGATTAATTATATGACCTCGTGCAGAGCAACATATACATTATCTTCCTTTTCAATGGTTTCTAGTTATCTATTTTTTTCTCTTTTCCACAATTTTGGTAGGTTGTCAATAATGTCTTTCACATTTGGAGGGGAAAACCCCCCATGAAGGAAGTATAGAATCAATGCCAGTGGCTTGGTGTATGCATACACTTCCAAGGCATAAAAAGAAAAGAAGCCCATCAATTTTGAAATCAAGTATAAAGGCTCAGGAGGATAAGCTACGTATTTTTTTCCTTTGACCAAGTTTTTTCATCTCTAAAAAGGTTTTTTTACTTGAAGGATTTTTTATGAGGTAGAAGTAGGGAATTCTGAAAGGATATTATGAAAAAAAATTCTAAATATCACGTTTCATGACTCGGGTCCACACATAAGGTGTAACTGGCATTTGGAACCAAAAATAGCACCAAGCAAGACCTTGACATGACATATTTATGGCACTATAATAACTTAAAACTAATGTAAAAGTTATGAACATACCATGGACTAAATAATGAACGAAAACATGTCTGTAAAGGAAAGTACGAAAAGTGTATCTTAAACTTAATAACTAATATCGAACAAGCCTATAATATTTGAATGAAATAAGTTTTTTGAAACAAGGCCCTTGTCCTACCCTTAACTATGAAAACAATGTCTATACTAAAAGAAACTGAGAAAATCAAACTAATCTACGTCCTCGAATGAAGAGGAATCACCAACTACTGAATGAGAATCTACAACTATCTAGATACGAGCTTGAGAACGACCACCAGAATCTACACCAATGAAAATATATAGTGAAAGGAAAAATTATGCAGTTAGTATTTGTAAGTTACTAAGTATGTAAGATAAAATTAAATAATTGAAACTATATATTTAACGTACTTTGGAAACTGAATGATACTTTCATAAGTATAATTAATAAAATAAAAGGAAGAGCTAAAATCATAAAATAAGGAATTCTGCGAATGAATTTCATAATTTGATAATATAAAACTGAATCAATGGCTTGGAGCTGAAAATATATCTAAAATTGCATTCAGAGAAATCATTATATCTATAGCTGCATAGGTAAGCAAACCAGTTCAACTGTAAAATCTATATGAAGTCTTTAAGTGTGGAGTTTTTTACAACCAACATATATTATATGAACTCATAATTTTTAACATCTAACTCAATTGAAAGGGTTTCTCTAAATCTTGTTAGAAAATAAAACATAACTACCTAATTCAGATCTACTATTGTGCCTCTTGGGCTAAGATGAGCTAACCGACCTACGGTGCACTTAAATCCTAAGGTGACACGTAGTTATGAGACTTAAGTTAGCTAAATCTGTATCCTATTAGTGCTAAATAATCCTCTAAAAAAATTAACTGTATAATCATATGCTCAAAAATGTATCAAACTCTGTCTATCTAAAATTAAAGTATAAATCTTTACGCAATATTGTCTTTTCAAGAACTATGCTCAAGAACAACTCTTCTATGAGCCTATATCAATTCTTCGAACTTTATTATAACTAAAGTTTTTTATCAAAACCCAGATTCAACGGAATTTCACAAGAAATATTTTTATAGTTAAAAAGAACTAAAATTTGAACCTTCTAAATTCATAAACTCTTTCAAACAAATATTAGAATATCAATTGGTGATAAATATTTCAACTTTCATATATTACTATAGCTTTTCAAACTAGGGTATCAATAAAATCAATCCAAATTGTAAAACAAGAGAAATTATGGATATGGGTTTAAAACCCCTAACTTTAAACTTATAATCGATATACTTTTAAATTGATGATGTGAGGATGGAAGAAGTTCCTCACTAAATTCTTACATACATGTAGGTCCAAGAGTAAGAATTCTTATGGAAGACTTCTAAAACTTCAGTTCCTTAAGCCTTGACTAATTTTTTTTTGGAAAATCCTGTGATTAGGGTGTAGGATATTTGTTAGAAATTCGTAAGTGAAGTTTGGATTGCTAGAATTAAAAGAAAATTAACTTGAAAATAACGGGTGAGGATGGGAGAGAAAACCTAACTTAGGATTTAAAAAATTGTAGAAAATTAAAAAGGCTTCAAAAATAACATAGATTAAAAAGATAAAAAATATCTCGTTTGACGCTAGTGCTATTGAAGTTCGGCTCGCACTTGGTACACACTATGGGTCCAGTGAACTGGGAAAATTGACATGGAAAGTGTGATAAAAGTTCTATAGAAGTGCATCTTGCACTTACCGAAGAGCTTCTCACAATGACCGACACTTGTCTGTGAAAAACTCAGCTGAAACTTCAAAGAGCATATCTTTTGACTTTGACCTTGAATTTACAAATGGTCAAGTGTGACATAAATTAGAACCATTATTCTATCTTGTTTAACTAGTATAGGTCCAAATAATCCCATAAGATGGTTTAAATTCAAGTCCAAAGGTACAACGTGTTATAATATGTCCCCTTGGAATTATTCATCATTAAATAAAGGCTTAAGTTAGAATGAAGGAGCTAATGGGACTAATCTTACTCTAGCTATCAATTTTTTTTCTTACTAACACAAATTGAGCTAGTTCTTACAACGGTTTGGAGCTAACTAGATTGTACACAGAATGAGCATAAGTATGGAGCTTTAATCTCGAACATGGATGCTTCATTCAACTATTATAGGAAGAAGGTCATTACCTCAAATGCTATCATTAGAAGGAATGAGTAAATGTTGGTATTTGGACTTCATATCTTCTTCAAACTCCCACGGCTTCCTCAACTTCTTGATTTCTCCATAAAATCTTATCTAGTGTTACCTCCTTGGTTCTCAACTCATGAACCCAACGATCTAAAATCTCAATAAAAACTTCTTCGTACTATAGGTTATCCATCAATCCAAAACTTTATAAAAAAAACTACAAGTGATGGATCACCAACACACATATTTAGCATAGAGATGTGAATCATAGGATGCACAATTACCAACTCCATAGGAAACTTTAACTCATAAGATACCTTCCTAATCCTACTTAGAATATGGTAGGGACCAACATACTAGGGACCAGGCTTTTCCTTCTTACCAAATATCATCACCCATGTAAGACTTTTATGAAAACCTAGTCATCAACCTCAAACTCTAAGTTTCTTTACCTTACATTGGAGTTAGATTTTTGTCAACTCTGAGCAGCTTTTAACCACTCTCTAATCAACATAAATTTCTTCATGGCTTGATTTAGTAAATACGACCCAATAAAAACAACCTCACCTACCTTGAACCGACTAACATGAGACCTACATTTGTGCCGATAAAGTTCTTCAAAGGGGATATCTGAATGTTGGAAAGTTAACTATTATTATATGCAATAATAGGCAGGTGGTTATCTTAATTATCTTTGAAGTTAATCACATGGGCCTATAGCATATCCTCAAGAGTTTAAATTGTGAGCTCTGGTTGACTGTCAATCTGGGGATAAAAATTTGTATTGAAGTCTACGTGGTGCCTAAAACTTTCTAGAAACTTTTAAAAGTGAGCAATGAACTTTCCTCCCCTATCAAAATTAATAAAAAGAAACTCCATGAAATTTGACTAACTCATAAATGTACAATCTAGCATAATCCTCTGTTAAATCAGTAGGCTTGACAAATTAAAAGTGAGCTCACTTAGTCTCTATCTATAATCACCTACATCGAATCATGATGATGGCATATACTAGGTAGATTTGTATGAAATCTATATTGATCATCTCTTATTTTTATATAGGAATGTTTATATCTTGAGACTTACCACCAATCCTTTAATGTCCAACCTTCATTTTCTAACAGTTGGGATATTTTTCTATGAAATTTATGATGATGTTTTCACACCACCCTACTAAATAACTTCTCTTAGATCACGATACATCTTAGTGGAAACTGGATGAATAGAGTATCTAGAACCATAGGCCTCTATGAAACTCCACTCTCTTAACCCATTTACATCAGAAACACACAGTCCACCTTGATATCGAAGAATATCATTTCCTTCATAAGAGAAAACCTTAAATTTCTGCTTATGGACTATATCCTTAACTAGAGCAATATGGGATCACTATCTTTTTTTATCTTTAACTTCAGTTACTAATTAAGACTCAGAACCATTCTACACTATCAATCACCTTAATCAAAATTTGTGAGAATAGTCCCCAAGCATGAGAGTCTATGCATATCCTTTGTAAGCTTTTTCTTACCTTCTGCTACATGAGTAACACTCTTTATAAACAATCTACTAAAAATATTAGCAAGACTGTTTACCTTACCTAATGGTATAACATACTCAAATCATAATGTTTTAGGAGCTCAAGTCATCTCATATATTAAAGATTCAATTTTTTTCAATTGAAAATGTACTGAAGGCTCTTATAATCTATAAAAACGTCAACATGCACACTATAAAGGTAATGGACCTAAAATTTTAAAAAAACGCACCCTCTGCTAACTCAAGATAATGAGTAGGGTACTTCTTCTTATATGTCTTAAGCTGTCTAAAAGCATAGGCAATGACTTTACCATTCTACATCAAAACGCAACTAAGGGTAACTCTGGAAGTATCAAATAAACCATTTCTACCCTCTAACAAATTCAAATTGAAGCTGAATTTAATTTATCATCAAATATTAGAATATCACTTCACAAGCCTCAGATTGCTAAAACTATCACGACCCAAACTACGGAATAGCTGTAATGGGTATCTCAAGTCCACTGAGGACAGGACACCACCCCCTTTTCCTAGTCAAACAGAATATAATGCACTAGCCTGTAGATAAATTTCAAACATACAACAAGATAGAGTAAATAGTAACTCAGAGTCGTAGAATGTTAATAACCAATACCCAATCTGCAATAATACACATAGCCTCTAAACCAGAAAACAACCTACGCTGGGACATGCCCCCGAACCTGACAATGACAATGTAAATGTAAAGTCTCCAATTATAATTTATGGAAGGAAAACAGATAGAATGATCTGGTCTTCAAGAGAATGGAAGCTCACCACTTTACTGACCAGAATGGAAGCTCACCACTTTACTGTAAACAGTCAACTTTGAGATCACCTATCACTATGTGGGAAAAGTAAAACTGCCTTTAAACCCTGCATTGCATAGTAATATAGTATCCGAATACGGTTAGTAAGGTGAACACTAGTATGTAATCAGGATAAGGATAAAGTAATGCCAGTTAAAAGTTCAATTTGAAACTGTACATTTTAACATACATGCATATATATATATATATATATTTATAATAAATGTTGGTATAGGAAACAAGGTTTAACATAATAGTAAATTATCCTAGACTATGTAGCTCATCTATTATAAATAGGCACCCACAGGGCTATATGGGTTCAGCTCCCCTACAGAAAAGACCTCACTGCATGTCAGCTGCACGAATTAGAGGTATCAAGGAAGACCAGAGAATTCCCCGACCCCGCGTTAATCCTAGATACAAAATGTATCAATAGTCTGAACCATACATACAATTATCTAGACCAACCCTTACATTGATAAACGTGAGTTTCTAGTATAAGTTATTGAAGACCAATACCTTCACGGCTTAGCTACATAACCGTTATTAAGCCTAATTAAAGCAGCTTTCACATAAGCCATTCATTAACAGGAATCATATATCAAGGTACAACACGGTATCATCATACTATTTAGCTTGCAAGCTCATAATTAAGCCATTACAATTTTATTAACCTGGGGGAATGCCTCGACCCCCTTTGATTATTAAATCAAACATAACCAACAAGTCCTTCAAAATAAAATGTTCATTGTTTAACCAATAATGCAATGCATTAGTATAGGTGTGTAAGTCAAACTAAGTGACAGTTCCACAATTCAAAGCCATTTACACAAGTAGGTTGAGGAAATACAATTGTTCAAAACTAATTTTCAAGTTCAAAACACCAATTTGGGGGATTACCTCAACCCCCATTCATTACCACACCCACCCCATTAGTTCAAAAACATTCAATTCAAAGAATGAACAACTCATGAAAACAAGGGAAAAATAATTCAAGGATCAACCATTCTAAAACCCTCAACCTATGTAAAAACCCATGTTTAAATCCATACAATAACCATTTAAAACACATTCTTTTCACAAAATATGATTTGGGGAAGAGTAACATGCCTAAAAGGATCACAATTTTGGAGGGAATTTTCCCTTAGAAGCTCTAGATAATCAACCTAGAAAAAAATCCTAATGCTCTTGCTTGAGAGAATTTTTGAGAAGAAAGAAGTTGTTATGGTATGTTATGGATAGGAATAGAGTCCCAATAAGGTTTTAAAGTTGTGAGTCACATTTTAGGAAAAGGGGAAATGTCTGAAGTATCCTTAATGAAATACTAAAAAATTGTCGCCTAGTCATTACGGTTTACATTATGACTCATAGGGTCACCTTTCGACTCGTGTCTTTCGGTCATGGTCTAGACAGCATCCATGGGCACCCATACTGGTCTAGCTATGAGTCACACCATACGAATCATACTCATACATTACAACTAGTTTGGCCAAATCATAGGCAAGACAAAATATTTGGGCATCACACTGGTTATGCTACGGATGGGACTATATGACTCATATAGAGTTTTTACGAATTGTTAGGAGCCAAACATAATTATAATAGAAACTTGGCTAAACCATACTGGTCAGGCTATGATTAGGATCTTATGACCTACAATAAAACTCTACAACTCATAGGGAGAGTCGTAATCTGGCCACTAAGCCCATAGGTTAAGAAGTATTCAGAGCCAAAATCTAGGGCGTTTAAGAAATATTGCATTTTTCTATGTCAACCTAGTCAAATGGGATGCTATAGATGAACATCCCTCCATAAATCTCATGTAGTAACTAGCTAATTCCAAAAACACCCCTAATTCCTGATAGAGTGGTCGATCTAGGCGAGTTTTTAACAACCTTAATTATTTTGGAGTTAAGATAAATCCTCTCAATAGATACAAGATGCAAAAGAAAAGCAACTGACCTAAAACTCACATTTTGAGAACTTTGCAAACAATTGTCTATCTTTGAGAGTCTCAAGAATAATTTTAAGGTGATCAACATGCTCATCACTACTATGGGTGTAAATCATGATATCATCTTTGAGAAAAATAATGAACATGTTGAGGAATTTCTTAAACACTTTGTTCATAAGGTCTACAAAAGTTGTATGAGCATTAGTTAGTCAAAAAAATGTAACAAAAAACTCAAGTACTATTGATTTTGGAAATCTTTATTTAGAATGTCACACTCTCTAACCTCTAACTCATGGTACTCAAATCTAAGTATAATCCTTGAGAAATAAGTGGCACCATGAAATTGGTTAAATAGTTGTGGGGCCTTCATGGAGAAACACCAGATCTGGTGAATCCATTAGCTAAAAGGTATTTTAACTCATCAACTCATTTAAGTCTATTCTATATATCAAAATATAAATGGGTTTCATATCGAGAATAATGACTATCCCAAAGTCTATCTCCTTGTTAGGAGAAACTTCAAGAAGTTCACTGAGATAGATTTCGAGAAACTCACTAATTGAAGAGACAGGGTCTTAGAGTTAGAAGCTTTAACTTGAACTAGATGGTAGATATATCCCTTAAAGATCATCTTTCAAGCCTTAAGGTATGATATAAAATGACCCTTGGAAAAGGTAGGACTTTCCTTCTACTCTAAGATGCACTCATTAGAAAATTGAAACTTGACAACTCTGGTTCTATAATAAAAGTCCATATCTTGGATAACATCAAACTCTAGCACATCTAACTCTACTAGATTGGTTGTGGTATCTTTATGATAGACTAAAATAATGCAATTTTAATAGATTTTTATAGCTACAACAAACTCTCTAACTAGAGTTGAAATAGAAAAGGATTGTAGGAGTTGTTCAAAAATAATTCTAAACTTTACAACAACATCAAGAGTTACAAAAGACAAAGTGACTCCAGGGTATAAC
Organism: Capsicum annuum; assembly: GCF_002878395.1. Taxonomy (NCBI): domain Eukaryota; kingdom Viridiplantae; phylum Streptophyta; class Magnoliopsida; order Solanales; family Solanaceae; genus Capsicum; species Capsicum annuum. The sequence goes on along the minus strand of NC_061122.1, from coordinate 65,276,695 downwards.
AAAGAATATTCATTAAGAGAGAAAAATTTTAACATACCAATAACAACATCAGGAGAGCTCTCCTAATCCTAATGAAAATACAAGGTATACAAATGGTTTAGACTACCGCCTGTATTTGAAGTAGTGCCTTTATGATCATTATAGCCTAATGGAGCTAATGATGTAATGGGATAAGTTTTATTACCCCCATTTCCTTTCCTAGTATAGGGATAATACTTAAGCATATGGCATGTCTGGCCATATATATAACAACTTTATCAACCACAACGGTATTCATCGAGATAATTCTTACCATACTTCTTTCAAATAGGGTAAGATAGGTGCCATCTTGTAATACCTCTCTAAGATAGAGAGACAAACTCTCTTTTATTTTAATCATTCCTAGGTATAGGTAATGGTGTGTTGGATAAAGATGGATCTAGTCTAGATAAGCTCTCCTGGATGAATAGCCATTTCCATTTTTGGTCCTCCACTAACTAAACTATTATTCGTTGATTTGTTTTTCTTATTATGAACTCTCTCACTCACATATAAATTATCTTCCTCAACCTATTGCACAAGTACCATAATCCTAGCTATATTCATGTCTCTAATGAATATCATTGCCATTCCGTTCTTAGTAGTAAGGGGTGAAAGTCTCGACACAAATATGCTCATCCTATTCCTCATATACTCAATATATCTAGAGTATAGTGAGACAATTGAATGAACTTAAGGTTGTACTCTCTCACACTTATAGAACCCTATTCTGGATTAATGAACTAATTAGCCTAGCTTGCATCAATTCTTATAGAAAGAAATGCTTAAAGAATGCATCCTCAAAAACACCTGATTCTGGATATCTAGCATCTTCACCTCTAATATTTTTCAACAAATCCTACCATAACTTACAATATCCTCAAGCTCATAGGAGTAAAGCTCAACGCTTTCAGTGTCATTAACATGCATTACTTAAAATATATTTTGAACCTCATCCATAAAATTTTTAGGATCCTCATTAAGCATTGACTTGTGAACTCAGATGGATTTATCAAGAGAAATTCATGGATCCTGGAAGTTCTTAGAACACCCTATGGACCTACAAGGGCTAATCCATGACTATTAATTTGAGTTTTCATCATCTGAATAAGTAATTGAATGACATTTTGGAGCTTAGCATCAATAACATCAATAAGAGGTAGATGAACAACATGTGTATTAGGACCTCTTGGTCCAGATGGCATGGGTGGCACTTGATTAACATTCAAACCAGCTGAGATATACTCTATTCTTAGTCTGCATCGCATGATCGATGATTCTCTTTGGAGGTATGATCTAAAATATGTGTAAGTATTACTTATAAAAGATACATAGAGTTAAACTCTATCGCACAAACTAGAGCATGAAATAAGGGTATTATTTTCTAAATATCCCGTAGCCCCCTCGTTATAAGTGTGACACAATTCACACCCATAAAGAGGACTTTACTGAATGCGGCTTTTCAGATATCTCAAAACTCTTGAACCTAATACTCTGATACCAAGTTTTTCACAACCTAAGACTACACCTTAGGTGTGACCAATACTTAGATCTACAAGTATCCCCAAGCGTTCCCTTGTCATATCATATCTATAGAATAATAATATATATATATATAAACTAATGAGGAAACTGTGAAATATATCATGGAAACAAATATAGAACCCAAACATATTTACAAAGGCAAATACTAAAATTCTATCATAAACTTAATACCTAATGTACAACAAGCCTCTAATGACTGAATGAAATAAGTTTATCGGGAGAAGACCCTAGTTCTACCTATAAAGAAGGAAATAATTTCTATATAAAAAAATTGAGTAAAATAAGCTAATCTATGTCCTAAAATAAATAGGACTCAGCAACCGCTGTATGAGAATCTCAACTATCTAGCCACGAGATTGAGAATGAGCACCAGAATCTATATTAATGAAATAATATAGTGCAAGAAAATAGTATGCAGTTAGCACAAGAAAGGTATTGAATATGTAATATTAAATATAAATAATTAAAACATATATTTAATGTACTTAAGAAACTCAGTATGTAAGATTAATGCTAAATAATTAAAATCATATATTTAACATACTTCTGAAATTGAATGAGAAATTCACAAGTATAATAAGTAAAGTAAAAGGAAATGAAGCTAATATCACAAAAATAGGTTTCCTGGGAATGAACTTTCTTAATTTGATATTATAAATGATATTTTTATCTTAAAGTTGAAAACGTGTTTAAAAATGCTTCTTGAGAAATTGTTACATCTATAATTGCATAGGTAAGCAAACCACTTCAGTTGTAAAATAAATATAAAGTATTTTAAGTGAGGAGTTTCTTGAAAATGACATACATCATGTGAGCTCATAATTTTCAATGTCTAGTTCAGTTGGAAGGGTTGGTCTAAACCCTGCCATGATATAGAACTTGTCTGTCTAATGTTGGTCCACTATTATGATTCTCCCAAAGAAAATCTATTGTATGACCATATGCTCATAAAATGTATAAACTTCTTCCCATGTGAAGGAAAAATATAAATCTTTGCTCAAAATTATCTTTTCAAGAACTATGCCCAAGAACAACTCTTTTATGAGTCTATATCAATTCTTTGAACTTCATGATCACTAAATCTTTACTCAAAACATATTATGAGGAATTTCACGAGAAGTATATCTATAATTGAAAAGAGCTATAGTGTGAACCTTCCAAATTCATAAACTTTTACAAACACATAGTAGAATATCAATAGGTGAAAAAGATTTTGATGTTTAGATATTACAATTGCTTTTCCGGGTTGGGTATCAATAAATCAACCCGAATTATAAAATAAGAGAAATTATGGATATGATTTTAAACATCATAACTTTAAAATTCTAGTCAATATACTTTACAATTGATGGTGTGAGGATGAAAAAAATTCCTTACTGAATTCTTACATACATGTAGGGGCCAACAATAAAAAATTTGATGGAAGACTTCTAAGACTTCAGTTCCTTAAGTCTTGACTAAATTTTTCTTGACAGTCCCATAATTAAGGTGTAGCATATTTTTTAGAAATCTGTAACTGAAGGATTGGATTGCGATAATTGACAGAACTTATATAAAAGGAACTTACATTGGCTATGGAGGGTGAGAAGCGGGGAGAAAACCTGACTCAGGGCTTGAAAATTGAAGAAAACTGCAAGGATAATAGAAAAATGACTTACATTAAATGGATAAAAAAATCCCGTTAGGCGCAAATGGTAGAGGAATGTGGCTTGCACTTCCCAAAGAGATGCTCAAATTTGGCCCACACTTGCCAAGGTAGAAACTCAGTTGAGACTTCAAGGACCATATTTTTTTACTTCGACCTTGATTTTATGAAGGTCAAGTGCTTCATGAACTAAAACCATTTTTCTAAGTCTCGATTAAATAATAAAGGTCTAAACAAACCCATAAGATTGTTCCAATTCAAACACAAAGGTATGAGGTGCTACATTATGTATCTGTCCTAGCAACCACAGAAGCTCAAAGTTATGAATGAAAAATATTTTTAAAATATTAACTACTGCACAAGTAACTCAAGCTTCGATCAAGAGGATCAAGCCCCCAAAATTATATATATAGTGCCATAAGAGCTCAATCACAAGTCCCTCAACTAATAGGAAAAACTCTCTCTTAAGCACTCTCTCTCGAGTATTCGAGGAAATATAACTTTATGCTATGAACTCTCGATCTCGAGAATGCAATCCATTGAACCCCTGAATGATAAGGTTAAGACGACGCCTAAAAGCTTCCTAAAATAAGAATACTAGGGACCTCTACTAAGGTGACAATATGGATTTCAAAGATATTGGACTAAGGAAATGACATTTAATCAAAATGACATTAATATGTCACATCACTTAAAGGTCTCTATTCATACTTAACGTGCGAACTGATCATCAAAAAGAGAGAATTTGTGGTTGTATCCTATATATCCTTTGGGTAGAATCAATTATGATGAACCTTCAAATCATTATGAAAGAGTAAATCACCCTTATAAAAGAGTCTTAATTCAAATAATTACTATGATAAGAGAACTTTTCTCTCTCAATACTATATTCTACAACTTTAGGAGACATCTAAACTTAACAATACAGTTATATAGACAAACAAGGATGCCTCCATAAATACAAGGTCTTCAATAAATAGACTAAAAATAGTTTTTGATTGGACTAAAAACTACTTATAACCCAGCCTCATAGATGATTTTACCAGAAATGCTAAAAATAAAGACCAGTTAGTATATGCCTTCAATCATCCATTGAAATAACTCAATACATACTAGCTCGACCCTAAACCTACTAGAACAAACTTAAAAATAGAGAACACTTAGGGTGTGACCCTATGGGGACAATCACAAAAAAGTCAAGCACTGCCACAACACGTGGAAACCATCTCTAAGAAAAAATATGCTAATATAAGCCTCAAGGTTAACAAGTTTAATTTTATCATAAATAAAATACAATATAATACTTTTTGAATGAAAATATATTAGTTGTATCCAACTGAATTAAAATTAATACAAAATACATCAAGGCTAGACATCAAAGGCATTCCCTGCTTTCCTCCTATGAACTAATGGAGGAACTCTGAGGTGTTTTCTAACAACAAAGTAATGTTACCTCCCTCCCCAAAGAATGAAAGGAGTTTACGAGGATCTATATGAACACTTGCTATACAAATAACTTGTCTTTAGTGGATCAACTACTATTTATAAGATAATTACAAGAGTGTTACATAAGTGGCACTAGTCAAATGGCCACACTAATACATCTGGAATAATGATTACATATGATAACTTTATATTGTATATGAAGCCTCTAATAGAATTTGTTACTATAAAATAGCATATGGTTGGAATAAAACCCGACATACCAACCTATTACTATAATATGACTTAAAGAGTGCAAGATATCTATTAGACCCAGATGAGAGATGAGCTCACCAACTACTTCATTGAATTAAAGTGAGTGCCTAACATAGTGGTCTGTAACCTGGTAGACCTGATCCTGTATATACAAAGATGTGAAGCCCCCGAATATAGGGACATCAGTACATATACAATATGTCCTAGTAAGTAAAATAAAATATATAACAACAAGATATATAAGGATGAACAATGAGTCAAATAATAAATTGAGCAACCATGGACATCTGAATGCTAAACTAGAATAAGGGACAAACACATAACGTAAAATTATAACCTATGTATTTTCTTGATTAACTTACAATATAACGTCTTATGAGTAATTCATCATTATGAAATACATATTAATTTGCCTAGATGATGTCATATGCCTACACTTGATTCATATAATTGTATGATGGCCTACTAGAGGCAATTTATGTCAATTGTATGACATATATTTTTCAAATACTCATGACTATAATTTTATATATATAAATGTAACTGTGGTATCTTACAAGGTATTCCTCTATGGGCTCACTATGAGGGTTTGTTCACAGGCCATATGTGTCATATATCAACTAGAGTAAGAAAAACTAATACATGACATTTCAGATGGCTCTAAATGAAAATGATGTCTCAAGGACGAGTATGTCATAATGTTTGGTATTACTATAATGGTCTGGTCTTAATTGTATACACAAAATTATGCTATGCATATAATTCAAGTAAACCTAACATCCTCCCCCGATTATGGTAAATATTTATCATATAATGCCTTACAGGTATATACGAGCAAATTATAATGATGATTACTTATCAATTCAGGTAGTACTTTCCATATATTACTAACTATTTTAATGAGATCCATTTTTTTAAATGCTAGTCCTTTAATTATACCAACTTATAATACGTCACTATGTGATCAAATTACTTGTGAAACTATTCTATGGCCATTTACTCTAGTTTATAGCATAAGATAGATATCTTGCGAATTTGAAGAATTTCTAATGAAGATGAATACAAATATGTATAGCTCTATAGACATTGTACTTGACAAGAGTAATATGATTATTGTGACTTTATCAAAGACCCAAGGAGTGTGAAAACAAGTAATTTCAAATGGAGAAGTCATATATACACTATAGCCATTTTTTCTCATTTATAATATATGACAAATATACCATATGACTTGTAAGTATTTCAAGTAAAAACACTTATGAAATATGGTGATGCAAATTATTATGAGTACCTGACTCAAAGGATTAATATGATTGCTATGACTATACTTATGATCATGTGAAACATTATGAATACTTGACTCAATGGAGTAATATGATAAAAGTATAAAGTGCGGAGATTATGTAGCTTATGTGGAACAAGCATATATATATGTTGATCATATTAGACATGTATCCATGTGTTCGACATACAAAAAATGAAGATTTTTTCACATATACCAAGTAAACAAATTTGAATCTTTTAGGAGAAACAAGGTGCTTACAATGGAGGATGTTTTATCTTTACTTACCTTTAGTACCTTCCTTGTTACGGTAGTAATCGAAGACTTAAATAACTCAACCATCATGGGAGTAGCTTCCACATAGCCAAAAACTAGCTTCCAAGCAACCAATTAACTGAGAAATAATATATAGCTTCATCAATGAATAGTAGATTCATGTAACAATTTATTTCAAATTTCAAAGTCCGCTATTACATCTACCTCATCAATAGCAATACTAAAAAACTGCACTTTTATCACAATTCATCTTTTTTCTTTTCATAAATCCTAATTAACAAGATCTATTTTAAGAACTAGTATAAAATTTAAATTAAATAATGATTACCACCTTTTACTATACCCAAAATACATAGTCCATAGCTAAATTCTAGGTTGAGGTAAAAAAATTACCTATTTGAAGATAACCTCCAACTTGAGTTCTTGAAGGATTTCTAAATTTCTTGAATGAAACTTAGTAATTGTCTAGCAATTTGGTAGCCTCTCTTTCTCACTCTCTTTTTTCTCGTAGCATTTTTTTCAAAAATAAAAAGGACATCACTTACCATTAATATTAATATTGATAACTAATATAAAAAACGGAAGGGAATCAACTTATTTTTGTATTCATATGGACATCGAACATACTATACAAATATATAGCTATAAATCCACTATACTATTCATTAAAATATGTGCCTCATGTAACTCTTTATAGATCAATAGTTACAATTGTCTAAAGTATTAAAATAGATTTGAGATTTTTTAAGATGATTTAAGTAAGGGGAGAACACGCCGCTTTTGAGGAAATATTTAGACCATCTATCTATCTATTGATGCACCCTGGCTTGTGAAGCAGAAGACAAAATCAAGATACAACAATTTGGGAAGAATTGTCACTAGAAAGCATACAAGGAATCTTCTCGCTATGGGGTACGATTGGCATATCATCCATCCCAACTATATTCTTTTTCTCCTTCATAAACCATGATGAATGATCCTGGTGAAGAATTGCCACCTAGTCCAAGGGAAGGGATAAAACATGAGCCAGATGAGAAACATAAGTGCGAGCTTAAGGAAAACACTCAAAAATAGAAAATGTGTTGTATGATTGATGAAGATTATTGTATCTCACAAGTCGAACGGGATGACACACCCCTTTACCACAGATGGGCAACCATATATCTAATCAAAAGAATAAAAAATAGAGGAAATCCTTTCCTAAATTTGTAGGGGTTCAGCACAACTTTCTTTCATTTAAAATAAGGGAAAAATTACAAAAGGGTATCTTTACAAATTAAATTTATCCTTGGGTAGTAATCATGCCACTAAAGTTAACAAAAAGGAAGGAAAAAAGAACTTTGAACAGAACTCTATATTTTTGTTCATCCTTCATATTTCTAGATTTCCTAATGAGTTCCATGGGTATGGACACATCTAAACTCCCCAAGAGAGTAACTAAATCTAGGAACACAGCCTCAGATATCTCGAGGGGCTGCTAAAAAATTTCTCTTTTTTTATGGCCTCACCAGTGGCATAATATCGCGAATGGAGTGACCCAATCCTTAAAGCTGAAAAGTAGTTGGGAGGACCAAAGCTGTAATATTCCATATTATCCTTAGCTTAGTTCATCCCATAGTGCATGTAAAAGAGGTTTAGAATCTAAAAATTTAGGTAAGTGTAGGGACTTAGTCTCATTTTTGGCCTCTTAACTTCAATGATTTTTAAAGTAACCTTCTCGACCCTGAGATATAAGTTTTTGAGTTAATTCATGTTCAAAGGTTTAAGGAGCATGTCTCGAGTAAGTTTTTTGATTTTTTAGACGAGGTTTGAACCATGTTTGGATTTCAAAAATAGCAAGTCACTGAGATTGTGGTACGTTACGGTGGAATAGCGGTGACAGCCTTGGCGCTACGTGGTGAGGGTCCAATCGGCGTTCTAATTATGAATTTTAATTTCATAGGGACAGTCTTGTCTTTTTCTATCACCTCAATCCGTAAAAATATGATATTTGAAGCCCTCAAAAGCATATTTGATCGTCCATTACACAAAATCTCTACAAAAAAAACCTCCCTCTCTCAAGAACAAACCCTATCCCCTTCAAGAATCAAGCTCAAAGTTTAAGAAATCACTAAGTATTTCTGTAAATTCTTTAATTAAGGTATTTAAGATGTTCATCCATGGGCTCTTTTCACCCACGGAGTCCAAGAATCTATTTTCATGTTTAAAATTATGATCTTTACATGATAGCATGAATTTGGATTTTAATACCATGTTTTCATGTGTTTTTATTGGAATTAGTCCTAGAAATATTTGAAGGATAATATTTGCATGTTAAATCCTTAACCCATGATTTTAGTATGGAGGTTATGTTATTACCCCATGAATTAAACTATTCCCATGCTTAAACTCATGAATTTCAAATATTTGATGAAATGCCTAAATGATTGGATTTTGAACAATGATTACTTATTGTGATTTCAAAGCTTTAATATGTTTCTACTATTATTGATATCGAGTCCTCGGTGATTATGAATACCCAAAAATTTAGCTCTTTACATAGTTTTAGAATTTGTAGAATAATCTCATATAAACCATAAACATTATCCTCAAATTAGTGAGTTTGATCAGTTGTTGGTTTATTCAAGATTAGTTTAGTTCAGGAATTAGTGTCTTCAGTTGGGAGTAATACTTAGGTTTGAGTGAACTTAGGGATGGTGTCTCCATCGTCACTTAGGCATGAGGCATTAGTAGCAATCCCTAAGTTCCAGACCTGTGGCGCCACCGTAGACTTTGAGGGGTTCTCCATCAGTTAGGCATGACACCCTCGTCCTTTGGGATATTAGATAATAGATCCACACAACCAATGTTAGTACCTGTGGCATGGTACTGACACCCTTCCAATTGGGGTTAAAGGTTGGACCCTAATAGTCTATCAGGGCACATTGGTTACAGCTAGCTCCAATAGTTTCAGTTTAGTTTTCAGTGTGATTTGATTCAGGTTTGTATTGACCATAGCATACAGTTATTAGTCATTCATTATCAGGTTCTCAGTATTTTTAGTTTGTAGATATTTTCAGAGTCACATTTTATGCTTGGCCATATATTCTCAGATTTTATAATTTTCATGCACATTGTTCATTAGTTATCTCATGTTATTCTTTTCAGTAATTTATTTTTCATGTACATGACCCCATGCATATCAGCCTAACCTCATCTAGCATACTAGTACATTCAAAGTACTGACTGCATACTCATTTCTTGCGCTATGAAGTCTCATATCATAAGTTTGGACGCTCAGGTTCTCGACCGTATTTAGATTTTCTCGCACATCAGCAGTAGTAGTAGTGGTGAGTCCACATACTTTGAGTACCAATTATGTTTACTTTAGTATTTTATTTTATTTAAATATTTAGAGTTAGTTGGGACCTGTCCCATCAACTCTTATTCAGTCATATTTTAGAGGCTTTCGAATATTTCAGATAGTCAGTAGTTTTCAGTTTTTATGAGTTAGATTTTAGTACTTTCGCTTATGTTTCATACTTGTGGAATTCAATTGTATTTTTTTGCTATTTAAACCATATGGCATATTCAATTGTTTTCGCATAAATTCATTATCAGTATATCATTTAGTGCTCATCAGCAGGTATAGGATTACGATATAGATTAAGAAGATGAACTTGTCTAGGATTATGGTTTATGCTCAGTAGATTGAGGAGAAGAAGGTTAATGAGAAGAAAATAGAGAATTAGAGGGCTAGGACAGATAGCTATAATTTTACTCAGTCGAGGTTGGAAGGTGGCAACTATCCTTAATTCCATCAGACTCAGTCGAGGTTGGAGGGTGGCAACCATCCTTAATTCCATCAGAAATCTTCATCTCCAGCTCCATCATCAGCTAGTGCTCCAGTGCTAAATTTTAGAGCTAATAATCGAGATAGGGCACTAGGCTCTAAGACTCATGGTAGTGTGAATAATAGTTAGACTAATCCCTTCTGCCAAAAGTACGGTAAAAATCATCAAGGATATGCAGGGATGGCAGCGATGTGTGTTTTGGATGTGGCAAGCCAGACCACAGATTGAAAAAATGTCTTGCTATTAGGGTTAGACTAACTCTTCAGCAACACCAGTGGGTCGCCTGACTCAACAGTGTGCCACTTCTAGTGCCACCAGTGGTTAACGCCATAATAGATTGTATGTACTCCAGTACCTTCCTGATCAGGAACGTTCTCCTGATGTTGTTATAGGTATGTTATAGATCTTTCATTTATATGTTTAAGCTTTGTTAGATCCTAGAGCTTCTCTTTATTTTGTAACCCCCTATATAGTTGTTTATTTTGGTATTAGTCTTGAGACTTTAGTAGAACCCTTCTCAGTGTCCACTCCAGTAGGTGACACTATTATAGCCAAACAGGTATATAGGAACTGTCCGATCATAATATCCTAGAAAGTTTCTTTAGTTGATCTTATGGAGTTAGAGATGACTGACTTTGACATCATTCTCGGCATGGATTGGCTCCACTCATGCTATACTTCAGTTAATTGTAGGTACAAAGTTGTTCATTTTCAATTTCTAAATGAACCAGTCCTTGATGAAGGGGTAGTACTTCAACACTTAGGGGTCAGCTTGTTTCGTACCTTAGAGCAAGAAAAATGATATCCAAGGGGTGTATTTACCATCTTTTTAGAGTTAAAGACTCTAATTCTAAGACTCCTAGTCTTAAGCCAGTTTCAGTAGTGAGAGAATTTTCAAATGTGTTCCTTGAAGATCTTCTCGGAATCCTTCCCGAAAGGGAAATTGACTTTGGAATAGACCTTCTTCCATATACCTAGCCTATCTCTATTTTGCCCTACAAAATTTCTCCACCTGAGCTTCAGGAGTTAAAGAAACATTTGAAATACCTTTTAGGTAAAGGATTCATCAGGACCAGTGTCTACCTATGGGGCGCTCCAGTCCTTTTCGTGCATATAAAAGACATCTCTCTTAGAATGTGGATTGATTACCATCAGTTGAACAAAGTCACAATCAAGAATTAGTATCCACTCCCCAAAATTGATGACTTATTTGACCAAATTTAGGGTGAAGGTTACTTCTCTGAGATAGACCTCTGATCCGGTTATCATCAACTTAGAGTCATAGAATGTGACATTCCAAAAACAACTTTTAAAACTCGGTATGGTCACTTTGAATTCCTAGTCATATATTTTAGTTTTAAAAATACCCCAGCAGCTTTCATCGGCTTGATGAACAAAGTGTTCATGAAGTATTTGGATATATTCATCATAGTCTTCATAGATGACATTCTTGTCTATTCTCATAATGAAAATGATCATGCAGACTATCACAAAATTGTATAACAGACTCTTAGAGCCCATCAGCTGCTCACCAAATTTAGTAAGTGCGAGTTTGGGTAAGATCAGTAGCTTTTCTCGACCATATTTTATTTAGTGATGGCATTAGAGTGAACCCTCAAAAGACTAAAGTAGTGAGAAACTGGCCCATACCTATTTCTCCATCAGATATCAGGAGTTTCTTGGGTTTGGCTGGCTATTACAGATGATTTATTGAAGGGTTTTAATCTATTGCATCCCCTATGTCTAGATTAACTCAAAAGAAAGTTAAGTTTAACTGGTCAGATTCTTGTGAGAAGAATTTTTAGGAGTAGAAGACTCAACTTAACTCAACCCCAGTTTTGACCTTGCCAAATGGCTCAGATTAGTTTGTTCCTTACTTTGATGCTTTCAGATTTTGCTTAGGTTGTGTGTTGATGTAGAGAGATAAGGTCATAGCCTACGCCTCTAGACAGCTTAAGACCCATTAAAAGAATTATCCTACCCATGATCTTGAGTTAGCAGTTGTTGTGTTTGCCTTGAAAATTTAGAGGTATTATCGGTATGGGGTGTATATTGTTGTGTTCACGGATCATAAAAGTTTGTAGTATGTGTTTTTGCTGAAAGAGTTGAATTTTTGTCAGAGGAGGTCGTTAGAATTGTTGAAAGATTATGACATGAGTGTTTTGTATCATCCTGGCAAGGCCATTGTAGTGGAAGATGCCCTTATTAGATTGTCTATGGGTAGTGTTGCACGTGTTGAGAATAATAAGAAGAAGTTCGTTCAATAGGTACATCAGTTGGCTAGATTAGGCATTCGTTTGATTAACTCAGTTGAGGGCAGTGTATGGGTTCATAATAGTTTGGAATCTTCTTTGGTTGCCGAAGTGAAAGAAAAGCAAGGTAGGGATCTCAGTCTAGGTAAGTTGAAGGAGTTAGTCAGAGATTAGAAAGTAGAGGTTTTCTCCTAAGGGAGAGATGGTATGTTGCGGTGTCAGTGTAGGTTGTGTGTGTCTTGTGTTGTTGGGTTAAGACAATGGGTTTTAGTAGAAGCGCATGGTGCGCATTACTCTATTTACCCAGGGTCCACTAAGATCCACCCTGATTTGCGGGAAATCTATTGGTGAAGTGGAACAAAGAGGAATATTGCAGAGTTTATAGCCAAGTGTTCTAATTGTCAGTAGGTTAAGGTTAAGAACCAAAGGCCTAGTGGCTCTATGTAGGAGTTCAGCATACCTATTTGGAAGTGGTAAGAGGTGAACATGGATTTTATGACAGGGTTGCCTCATTCACGTCGCCAGCATGATTTAATTTGGGTTATTATAGATAGAATGACCAAATTAACCAATTTCTTACCAGTCCATATTTCTTATTTAGCCGAGGACTATGCCAAGCTCTATATTAGAGAGTTTGTTAGGTTGCATAGAGTCTCATCGTCCATCATTTGTGATAGGGGTACTCAGTTTACCTCTCAATTTTGGAAAGCTTTTAAGAAGGGTCTTGGTACCCGAGTTCATCTCAGTATATACTTTCACCCTCAGACAGATGGTCAGGCAGAGAAGACTATTCAAACCTTAGAGAATATGTTAAGAACTTGTGTTATCGAGTTTAAGGGCATTCGGGATGATCACTTGCCATTGATTGAGTTTGCTTACAATAACAGTTATCATTCTAGTATTCAAATGTCTCCATTTGAGGCCCACTATAGGAGGAGATATAGATATCCTATTAGTTGGTTTGAGGTAGGTGAGACTGCATTGATAGGGCCAGATTCAATGTTTGATTCTATAGAGAAAGTTTAGTTGATCAGGAAAAGGCTTAAGACAGCCTAAAGCTGTCAGAAATCCTATGCAGATGTAAGTTTATGAGATCTTGAGTTTAAGGTTGGAGATCTAGAATATTTAAAGATCTCTCCCATGAAAGAAGTGAAGAGATTTGTCAAAAAGGGGAAACTCAGTCCCCGATATATAGGGCCTTACAGGATATTGAGTTGATTTGGAAAGGTAGCTTACCAGTTGAGTTGCCTACAGATTTGGCATCAGTGCACCCTATGTTCCGTGTGTTCTTGATAAAGAAGTGTATTGGTGATCCAGCTATGGTTGTTCCTTTACAAAGTACAGATGTTCAGGATGATGTTTCTTACAAAGAACTCCTGGTTGAAATCTTAGATCGCCAGATTCACAGACTAAGGAACAAAGAAGTTCCCTTGGTCAAAGTTCTTGGAAAAAATCAGTCCATTGAGGGGGCTACTTGGGAAGCAGAAGTAGATACGCATACCAAGTACCCTCACTTTTTCTTCGTAAACTCAAACTTAGCTCAAGGTAACCATTTTTCCTTAGATTATCTCTTTTCCATTCTCAGTTCCACCCATGTGGTCATACTCATGTCATTTCACGCATTCATGAATTACTTCAGTCAGTCACCATGTTTGAGACTTAGTCATGTAATCATGTTTTCAGTTATGCATATTCAACATGTAATCTCAGTACCTAAGAATTTCTAAGCTTAATCAGTCTCATTTAAGGATGAATGTTCCGAAGTGGGAGATATTGTAATACCCTGTATTAACCTTAGCTCAGTTTAGTCCATAGTGCATGGATAAGAGGTTGTGTTGGAGACTTAGCCTCATTTTTGGCCTCTTAATTTTGATGATTTTTAAAGTAACCTTTCCTACCCCGAGACATAAGTTTTTGAGTTAATTCATGTTCAGGGGTGTAAGGAGCATGTCTCGGGTAAGTTTCGGATTTTTCAAACGAGGTTTGGACCATGTTTGGATTTCTAAAATAGAAAGTCATCGCGATTTAGGTGCGTCACGGTGGTAGCCTTGGCGTGTCGTGGTGAGGGCCCAATCGGCATTCCAGTTATGAATGTAAATTTCAAAGGGGCACTCTTGTCTTTTCTCATCACCCCAGTTTATAAAAACATGAGATTCGAAGCCCTCAAAATCATATTTGATCATCTTTTACACAAAATTTCTCAAAAGAAAACCACCCTTTCTTAAGAACAAACCCTAGCCCCTTCAAGATTCAAGCTCAAACTTTAAGAAATCACCAAGAATTTTTGCAAATTCTTCAATTGAGGTATGTTAGATGTTCACCCATGGGCTCTTTTCATCCATGGAGTCCATGAATCTTTTTTCAAGTTTAAAATTATGATCTTTACATGATAGCATGAATTTTAATCCTTGAACTCCTATGAATTTCGATTTTTATACCATGTTTACATGTGTTTTTGTTGGAATTAGTCCTTGTCATGTTTGAAGGATGATATTTGCATGTTAAATCCTTAACCCATGATTTTAGTATGGAGGTTATGTTACTATCCCATGAATTAAACTATTCTCATGCTTAAACCTATGAATTTCAAGTGTTTGATGAAATGCTTAAATGGTTGAATTTTGAACAATATTACTTATTGTGCTTTCGAAGCTTTAGTATAATTCTACTGCTATTGTTATCAAGTCCTGAAGGTTATAAGTACCCAAAAATTTAGCTGTTTACATAGTTTCAGAATTTGTAGAATGATCTTTTATAAATCGTAAACATTATCCTTAAATCAGTTAGTATGATCAGTTATTGGTTCTGTCAAGATTAGTTCAGTTCAGGAATCAGTGTCTTCAGTTGGGAATAACACTTAGCACCGAGTGAACTTATGTATGGCGTCTCCCCTATAAGTTAGGCATGAGGCGTTAGTAGCAGTCCCTAGGATCCAGACCTGTGGCGCCACCATAGACTTTGAGGGGTCCCCGTCAGTTAGGCATGACATCCTAGTCATTTAGGACATTATATAGTGGATCCACACATCTATTGTTAGTACCCGTGGCATGGTACTGACAGCCTTCCAACTAGAGTTACAGGTTAGACCTTTATAATATTTGGGGCATGTCGGCTACAACAAGCTCCCACAGTTTCAGTTTAGTTTTTAGTGTGATTGGATTTAGGTTTGTATTGACCATAGCATACAATTATTTGTTATTCATTATTAGGTTCTCAGTATTTTTAGTTTGTAGACATTTTTAGAGTCATGTTTTATGCTTGGTCATACATTATCAGATTTTATAGTTTTCATGCATACTGTTCATCAGTTATCTCTTGTTATTCTTTTCAGTTATTTATTATTTTTGTACATGAGCCCATTTATATGAGCCTAACCTCATATTGCATACCAGTACATTCAAAGTACAAATCGCATACTTGTTTCTTGTGCTATGATGTATCATATCATAGGTTTGGACGCTTAGGTTCTTGACTGCATTTAGACATTCCCACACATCAGTAGCAGTAGCAGTGGTGAGTCCTCATACTTCGAGGATCGATTATGTGTACTTCTGTATTTTATTTCACTTAGAAATTTGGAGTTTGTTGGGACTTATCTCATCAACTCTTATTCAGTCATGTTTTAGAGGCTTTCAGACATTTCAGACAGTCAGTAGTTGTAAGTTTTTATCTGTCATATTTTAGTACTTTCGCTTATATTTTAGACTTGTGAAATTCAGTTGTATTGTTTTGGTATTTAAACCTTCTGGCATATTTAGTTGTTTCCGCATAAATTCATTATCAGTATATTATTCAATGCTCATCAGCAGGTACCAGTTCATGGGTTAGATTATGGTCACTTGTGACCGTAAGCACCGTGTGGTATCCGAGGTGTACTCCCTGGGCATTACAAAAGACAACAGGAGAACAAGCAATCAACTATAAAGGTGAAGTTATAACACCTCAAGACCAGCCTCTGAAGCACTAGTAGAATTTGGGAACTTATAAGAAATGATATCGAGAGTTGCAACTTAATTACCTCCAAAGATCTTTAGCCCTTGAGAATCCCATTCCTTGAACGATCGATAATGGAGGTAGAAATCAATATCATTATGACCCACATTCTCTAATAAATGATATCAGATCATCAAGAGATACCTCAGGAGAGCAAAACCATTTAGAGGTTTTAATAGAAAGATAAGTAGGAAATAAGTAAAAAACCAACAATGCAAAAAAAAAGAGAAAGAAGGAGGGTGAGAGAAACTCTACCCAAGTATACAAAATTATGAGAGTACAATGCATACGATGCATATTATAGTGCGATAAAAGTGAGTGAACATGTAAGTCCTTGATAGCCACCACAACAAAATACTTGACCCACTTACGGTCACTAACATCATCCATCTTGCATAACAGATCTTTCTCCCTATGACATATTAATTGAACTATCCCTTCTCGAACCAAGTGAGTGTCATAAAGTAGAAGCAAATATGAAAGGGAAAATAATAGGCTGGCTCGAACATCAAGTACCCAAAGACCTGCAATCATCCTCCAAACACCTAAACTAAATTGTCTATGAAAATGGTAGCAAGAACAGTAATGAGACGATCACTTTGTCAATGGGGATATATAATCCTAGCCAAAAGCGTAACTAATAAAAGTGTAGCTCACTCTAGAGTATATGATGTTCTCAACAATCCACGGTGCCTCTACCCAAAATTTGAATGTCTAGATGCAAGCCACTTGGATCGTGCTAAAGTTTCCTCTCTTAAGTGTAAGCGAACCCTTGCAACATGTCCATATGATTTTCCTTCCGAAGCCTTAAAGTCAGAATTAGAGATAAGACAATAGGGAACAATATCATAAGCAAAAGGGTTGATGAAATCTTTTGTTTATCTTTATCTGTTATCACTGGTGGTATATTGTACAGAAGAAGATAGCTTAATGATGAGAAAGACATAATAAATAAGTTAAATAAAGATAATGAAGAACCAAAAATTAACAAGACAACGACATTGTCAAAACAACAGTAAGTGAGTGAGGAAAAATGGCTTTGCTATTTAACCAAGGAAATAGTTCTCGAAACATCGCGTAAGGCAGAGAAATGCAACTTACCTATAGACATAGTGCAAGAGTGAAACACTAAAGGAAAAAAAACTTTTCACTACAAAAAATAAAAGTAAATGAGGGGTTTATCAAGAAGTCATGTCTTTCTTCCCATCTCTCGAGAATTACATGGAGTATTACCCCAAAAGCCGGAGGGACTATATGTATAGGGTAAAACTTGAAAAGTGGCATGTGGCCGGATTTGAGTAAATAGCTTGAGCGTGTGGGAAACACAATGGATTCTACGATTGCAAAATAATGATCTCTCAAAGAAATAAGAAAATTCCCACTCAATAACTTAGAACAAAATGAAAAGTAGGGGACAAAAATGACAGGTCCCTTAGAGATGCGGACGGGCTCCTATAGGATAGAGCCAGAAGAATACTTTGCCAATTCACTAACTAACCAGGCCAAGTGGCATTCTCACATGGGTGAAAATCCTTTGGATGTTGTCATTAGAATTTGATTGGCTAAGGCCTATGATTTTACACTATAAATAACCATCCTCATTCACTTGTAAAGGGACCTTCAACCTTCCACTCCATCTTCCTAACACTGTGTATGAATACAATAGCATGCCCATAAGTTTCTCTTTATTGTGTTATTCAATAGCTTTCTAGTTTATTTAATTCTCGTCGGTAGACTATCTTAGTCCTCGAGCACTTGTGGACAATTTTGTCTCTCTTAAACTAGTTTGCCTTAGTTGATTATTATATTCTCTTTGATATTGTTTGTTTTCCTTAATCGCTAAAGACTCCAATACCTAATAAATCAAACTCCAAACAAGGTTGAATAGTAATGTGTGTTCTTGACTCCTCCACAAATTCAATTGTATGAAATATACCGTAAATATTGTCTCATTTTCTTTGTCCAAATTAGATCCATAAAAATAATTTTGTTTATAATTCTGTAAGAGTAAAATGCTTTTTATAATTTAGAGTTAAGCTTTTCCTATAAAAAATAATTAGTCCCTCTATTTAAAAATGAATGATCTATTTTGACTTGACAGGGAGTTTAAGAAAGTAAAAAAGATTTTTAAATCATGTGGTCTTAAATTAAAGTTATGTCAAATGTATTAAAATGTCCTTTAATATTCTGGTGTTAAACTTGACATGTGGAAAGTTGAAAAATTAAAGGATTATCAAAAAAGGAAATCACCACTCTTTTTTAAACAAATTAAAAAAAATAGGTCCACTTTCTTAAAACGGAGGGAGTGTATTTTTTACATTCAACTTTAAAATGTTTCCTTAAGTATGATCGAATGATGACCATTTTATTATTTTTTGTGGTTCAATTGATGACCATTTTATTACATTTTTAGTGGTATAAGTGATTCATGTTATGTAATTTAGTCCAAGTATATACTTTTAACTATTTCTACTATATTAGAAGCAAAGGTGATATGATGGATCGACATGTCTATTTTTAGAAATTAATTTCAAAATTGAGAGTAATTTCATCTATTTAATATTAGTTGATGTGTATATAGTTGTATGTATATGGATTTGGTGCCTTTAGCCACCACATAGGTTTCCCTCCATATACGGTTGGTTTTACTCCTATTTCTGTTCCTTGCCATCTTTTTCGGTTGCTCTTCAGATTTTCTAGTTAGTAATGATACAAAAACAAACTACAAAAACAAAACTAAGCTAAGAAATGAAGAAAACAAAAATAAAGATAGATAGATAAAGCAATAAGAAAGATACAAGAAGGGAATGGATA
Organism: Capsicum annuum; assembly: GCF_002878395.1. Lineage (NCBI taxonomy): Eukaryota > Viridiplantae > Streptophyta > Magnoliopsida > Solanales > Solanaceae > Capsicum > Capsicum annuum. Next base: position 65,257,339 of record NC_061122.1, on the reverse strand, counting down.
GCTAACAAAGGGTATATCAAACCCTTAATCCTTTATTCAGTATCCAATCAAGCACCTAAATCTTAAGTAAACATAAAGGGAATTGGATTCCCGAGCAACCCACGTTTCAAAATGAAAGATCAACATAAGCAATGCCACACTAGCCACAAGCTAATTGTTATAACCCAAACCAGGTCCTTGTCGTGACGGGTATCTCAAGTCCCACATAGACTGGAGATCACCTCCTATACCTAACCAAACCAAACACAACATTCCCTAAGGTCAGATAAATCCTGAATGTATAACAAGATAACATGGAACAAGCTTAAGAAAATTCAAAACATGTCTATAACCGACGACCGATGACCAGCCAAACAACCGACCAACATCACCCAATATCTATAGTATTCCAACAAAGCTTTATAACACAAAAACCAAAAACCAATCTTGGTCGGTACATGTCCCTGACTCTGACAGATGATAATGAGAATGAAAAGATAATGTTAATGATAATGAAGTAACTATCAACTCTAATCTAAGAATGAAAGCTGGTGAAATGCCTAAACCTTTCGGGGAATGAAAGCTCACCACTTCACCACGATGAATCGATAAACCGAGAAGATCCACCTAACTCAGCGTAGGAAAAGTAGAGGTATCTTTGGTTCCTGCATCATGTGGCGATACAACGTCCAGAGACGGTTAGGGGGTGAACACTAACATGTAACTCAGGGATAAGGATAACATAATGCCATGTTCAGTGGTTCAAAATTGTTCAAAACCAATACACATAATCAAATGCATATATATATATCGCATGCCGGGATAGGGAGCAAGGTTTAACATGCACTTTAAAACCTTAGCCTAGGTTCTGTAGCTTAACCGTTATAGTATAATAGTACCCACAGACTATATGCGCCCCAGCTTTCACCCCTTGGCAGGGCCCCAGTGCGTGTAGCCGCACGAACTAGAGAAGGATCATATATATATGCATGGGGGACTCTAACCTCCCAATCACATACTAAGGTAACTTAAGCACCCGATCATGTAATATAGTATGGGGGACTCTAACCTCCTAATCACGTAATAGTGATAGTATGGTGGACTTAAACCACCTGGACATAAGAAAAAAGGGACTCTAACCCCAAGCTATTTCGACCCCCGCATCGGCTAGCACAGTTTCCAATGCTAGTCCCTCAGGACCACCACTTTCACAACCAGCTACACAACCCTCATTAAAGCCCAATTTAAAACAAGTATAAAAAATTCCCATTCACTAAACCAGATTTCACATTAAGGAATACATTGTCGGTATCGTCATACCAACTATACTTGCAAGGTAACATTAACATGCCACACTAATTATCTTCACTAGGGGTAAATTCACAACCCCTTGGTTTAATTTTACATTAGCTTGGGGAATTACACAACCCCATAAGGTTCAATTCAAAATCATAGTTCAAATCCCATATTTCTCATAATTAAAACCAATTTCACAATACGAGGTTGGGGTCATAACCACTTCAAAAGTCACAAGTTTGGGAAAATTACAATTCCCTAGTTCATTCACCATACCCATGCACCTACAAGTTCAAAATCATATTTAAAGCATGAATAATCACATGTAAATAATGGGAAAACATTATTCAACAATCAGCACTCAAAACCCTCAACCCTTGATTTTAAACCAATATAAATATCTCATGAACAATACTTTAAAACATATGCTTTTAACAAATTAACAATGAGGGAAGAGTAACACGCCTGAAATAAAAAGTTTTACGGAAGGAACTCAACCCTTGAGTCCTTGGATGACCTACTTCTTAAAAACCCTAATTATGGTTGCTTAAGATAATTTGAGAGAACTATGGAAGTGTTTGAGTATGTTAAAGATGAAATATAACCCCCTTAATTAAAGCATAATTAAAGCACAAGTTCAAAACCATAATTAAAGCATGAATAATCACATGTAAACCATGGGAAAACATTATTCAACAACCAACACTCAAAACCCCCATCCCTTGATTTCAAACAAACATAAATATCTCATGAACAATACCTTAAAACATATGCTTTTAACAAATTAACAATGAGGGAAGAGTAATATGTCTGAAATACCAAGTTTCACAGAAGGAATTCAATTATTGAGCCCTTGGATGACCTACTTCTTGGAAACCTTTAGTATGGTTGCTTGAGAGAATTTGAGAGATCTTTGGAAGTATTTGAGTACGTTAAGGATGAAATATAACCCCTATAAGTGCCTTGTGGACATGGTGTTTTAATTGGGCAAGGAGGGAATTGTCTAAAGTTTTCTCAGATTAAAAGATGAATTTTTGTCGTCAGTGACTACAGGTCACCAAACAACTCATATAGACTCATTACGACTCATCACCATGAGTCGTAGCCAAGATAGTTCCCAGGATACCCACACACTATTGGCCTACATTTTAATTGGTACCACTCATAATGGGACCCTACGACTCATAGGTTGTAGTTGTAATCAACACAAAACGTATTTGGGTAAATATTGGACATCCTACTATTTGCACCTTACGACTCATAGAGAGTCATTATGACTCATAGTGAGCCACTCGTACTCAGAGAAAAACTTAGCAACTTCTTTCTAATTTGGTTACAACTTGGGTCCCTAGGACCTATTAAGTTTCCCTATGAATCATATCCCTAAGTCGTACACAGGACAGCAACTCAAGCACCATTCAGTGACCACCTTATGACTAGGGTCAGATGACCCGCCAAGACATCTTATGAATCATAAGGCGAGTCGTAGTCAAGATAGTGAGGATAAAATTTTAGAAAATTTTCAAGGACCAAAAACTTGAGGCATTACATACTCCCCCCTTAGGATCATTCGTCCTCAAATGATAGGATAAGGCATTTATTATCATGATTTGACTTCACACACAATCATACTTACCTTTATCAAACACAAAAAACAAAGATGTTAAGGAATACACATACCTCAAGCATGATTATTCAGAATAGGGAAAAAGAATGGGTACTTGGACTTTATGTCCTCGGCTTCCCAAGTAGCTTCTTCAAACTTTTGGTTCCTCCAAAGAACCTTTATCGAAACCACATCCTTAATACACAACCGATAGACTTGCTAATCCAAAATCTCAACTGGGACTTCCTCATAAGACAAGGAATTTAAATACCCACCTTTTCCAAAAGGAACAACCATCGAAGGATCACCCATACACTTTCTCAACATCAAAACATAAAACACTGGATGAATGGAGCTCAAGTTAGAAGGAAATTCAAATTCCTATGCAACATTACCACCCTTTTCAAAACCAAGTACGGATCTTACCAAACCGCATCACTCCCTTCATGGGAGACACCTTTAAGAACACCCAATTACCAAAAATGAACTCCAACTCCCTTCGCCTTACATCCCCGTAGGACTTTTGGCAACTTTGGGTGGCCTTAAGTCTATCCCAAATCACCTTTACCTTCTCCATGGCTTGATAAACCAAATCAGAGCCAAAATAACTTATTCTCACCGATCTCAAACTACCCAATTGGAGATCTATACCTCCTACCGTATAAGGCCTCAAACGAAGTCATACCAATGCTAGAGTGATAATTGTTGCTATAGGAAAATTCTATTAGAGGCAAGTGGTCAACCCAACTACCACCAAAAATCAAAAACACAAGCCTAAAAAATATATTCTAAGGCCTGTATTGTCCATTCCACTTTCCCAACCATGTACAGGTGGAAAACAGTACTGAGGGTCACCTTAGTCCCCAAGCCTCATTGGAATGACCTCCAAAAGTAAGATGAGAATTGGTATCCCAATCAAATATGATGGAAATTAGAGGACTATGAACCTTCACAATCTCCTCAACGAATAACTTGGTGTAATCCTCTGAAAGAAATTAGTACTTACTGGTACGAAGTGAGCAGACTTAGTCATCCTATTCACAGTGACACAAATCAAATCAAATTGTTAATGAGACCGCGGAAGAACCATAATAAAATCCATATTAATTATCTCCTATTTCCACACCGATAGCTTAATCTCCTGAGTCAACCCACTGGGCCTCAAGTTCTCTACCTTCACTTGTTGATACACTATGAACTTAGCAACAAAATGGCCACATCCTGCTTCATGTTATTCCACCAATAAATTTCCTTAAGTTCATGATACATTCTCATCGAACTAGGATGAATAGTATAACGCGACTCAAGAGCTTCGGCCAAAATTCTACTTTGCAACCCATTAACACCAGGAACACATAATCTGACTTGGTATCTTTAGATAACATCACCACCAATTTTGAAAATCATCACCTTCTGCCTTCTCATACCATCCTTGATTTGAATCAAAATAGGATCTAACATCTACTTATTTTTACCTCCGCTCTAAGTCATGACTTTGCCACCTCTTGAACAATCACACCAACCTCCTCGAAATCCAACAGATGAACTACGAGATTAGCCAAATAGTGAATATCCTTCACCAAATCCTGTTTCTCCTCATCCACATGAGACAAGCTTCCCCAAACAACCTTCTAAGAGCATTAACATCCAGGTTAGCTTTACCTAGATAAAAGTGAAGACTTATGTCATAGTCCTTGAGCAGCTCAAGCCACCCTCTTTGCTTAAGATTTTTATTTTTTGAGTGAAAATGTATTGCAGGCTCTTATGATAAAAGACATAACAAGAAAAAAAGATTGGAACTTTGATAACGTAGCAAAAGCCAGCTAGGTTGAATGTAAAATAAAGATTTTTACCAAGAATTGATACATACATACAATTTGATATTGAAAAATCTTTGGGATTAAACATTTTTTACCTGTTAAAGGTGGAATAAGTTTGTAATTCCAATGTAAAATTCAGATTTTGGGTTAAAGAGGGAGAGAGACAGAAATAGAAATATATATGAAGGGAAGGGAAGTAGGAGACAGAGTCAATATGGGGATCAAAACTATAAAGAGGGAGAGGAGAGATGTTATGTGTTATATATCAACATGGACCCTATTCAAATAATGTTGCTTGATCTTTAGTTCAAACACTGCAGCTAATAATTCCAAATCATAGGCTGGATAATTCTTCTCATGAACTTTCAACTGTCTAGAAGCATAAGCAACTACCTTTCCATCTTGCATCAATATACAACCCAGTCCCACCTGGGATGCATCACAATAGACAACAAAACCATCAGTGCCCTAGGTAGATTCAAGACCAAAGCTAAAGTCAACTTATCCTTCAACATCTTGAAACTTCCTTTGCAAGTATCAGACCACAGGAATTTTACCTTCTTCTGAGTCAACTTAGTTAATAGGGAAGCAATAAAAGAGAAACTTTCCACAAACATCATATAGTAACCAGCTAAACCCAAGAAGATCTAAATATCGATTGGAGTCATGATTCTAGGCCACTTCTTAACTACCGCAACCTTCTATGAATATGCCATGATTTCTTCAGTAAAAAAACATGTCCTAGATAAGTCACAGCATTTAGCTAGAACACACACTTAGAAAATTTTTCATACAACTGCTGCTCTTTCAAGGTTCACAACACAAGGTGGAGATGATCGACATAATCCACCTCACTCTTAGAATACACCAAAATAAACTCATTAAACACGATCACGAATAAATCTAAGAACTATTTTCAGACCCCATTCATAGGGCCCATAAATGTTGTCGGGGCATTGGTTAAACCAAAGGACATCACCAAAAACTCAAAATAACTACACTGGGTTCGGAAGGCAGTCTTAAGGATATACACCTCCCTAATCTTCAACTGATGGTAACCCGATTGAAGATCAATCTTAGAAAAGAACTTAGCACCCTAAAGTTGATTGAACAGATCATTAATCCTTAAAAATAGATACTTATTATTTACAGTCACCTTATTCAATTGGCAGTAATCTATATACATCTGAAGGAAACCATCCTTGATATGCACAAAAAGAATAGGAGCACCCTACAGAGACAATATAAAACCCTTATCCAGAAGATCTTTCAACTGCTCTTTGGGTTCTTTCAACTCAGTCGAAGCCATTCTATAAGGAAGGATAGAAATAGGACAAATTTCCAGAAGAAGATCAATCTCAAAATTAATTTCCCTTTTGAGAGAAATACCAAGAAGATCATCAGGAAATAGCTCAAGAAATTTGTAGACCACAGGGACAGTCTACAAGGAAGGACCTTTGAATCTAAAGTCCTTAATATGTACTAAGTGATAGAAGTACCCTTAAGAAACCAATTTCCAGGCTCTAAGATACGAAATAAACATTTCCTTAGGTACTAGGGAACTACCTTCTATTCGATCACCTACTCATTAGGGAAGTGGAAATTGACCATTCGATTTTGACAATCATGAGACGCATAGCATGAATGCAACCAATCCATCCCCAAAATCACAGTAAATTCTAACATTTTCAACTCTATCAGATTTCTCTACCATAAACCGACATCACACAACCCTTATAGACTCTTTTAGCCATTGAGTCTCCCATTAGAGTGGACATAAAGAAGGGACAGAAATATATTCAGGATTAAAGCCAAAATGGATAGCCACATAAGGGGTCACAAACTTAGTCACTTACTTTTTGATTTGGTTACGACTTAGGTCCCTAGGACCCGTCAAGACTCCCTACGCTCGTATCCCTAAGTCGTACTTAGGACATCAACTCAAGTACTATTTATAATACACCTTACGAGTAGGATCACATAACCCATCAAGACACCCTATAACT